>NC_057399.1:38681561-38815891 GCF_019320065.1 Cervus canadensis
TTCTTCCTTCTCTAGTTGCTTTAGGTGTAGAGTTAGGTTATTTATTTGAACTTTTTTCTTGTTTCTTGATGTAAGCCTGTAATGCTATGAACCTTCCCCTTAGCACTGCTTTTACAGTGTCCCATAGGTTTTGGGTTGTTGTGTTTTCATTTTCATTCATTTCTATACATATTTTGATTTCTTTTTTGATTTCTTCTCTGATTTGTTGGTTATTCAGAAGCGTGTTCTTTAGCCTCCAGGTGTTTGAATTTTTAACAATTTTTTTTCCTGTAATTGAGATCTAATCTTACTGCACTGTGGTCAGAAAAGATGACTGGAATGATTTCAATTTTTTTGAATTTTCCAAGACCAGATTTATGGCCCAGGATGTGATCTATTCTGGAGAATGTTCCGTGTGCACTTGAGAAAAAGGTGAAGTTGATTGTTTTTGGGTGAAATGTCCTATAGATATCAATTAGGTCTAGCTGGTCCATTGTGTCATTTAAGGTTTGTGTTTCCTTGTTAATTTTCTGTTTAGTTGATCTATCCATAGTTGTGAATGGGGTATTAAAGTCTCCCACTATTATTGTGTTACTATTAATTTCCTCTTTCATACTCGTTAGCATTTGCCGTACATATTGTGGTGCTCCTATGTTGGGTGCATATATATTTATAATTGTTATATCTTCTTCTTGGATTGATCCTTTGATAATTATGTAGTGTCCTTCTTTGTCTCTTTTCACAGCCTTTATTTTAAAGTCTATTTTATCTGATATGAGTATTGTGACTCCTGCTTTATTTTGGTCTCCGTTTGCGTGAAATATTTTTTTCTAGCCCTTCACTTTTAGTCTGGATGTGTCCCTTGTTTTAAAGTGGGTCTCTCGTAGACAGCATATATAGGGGTCTTGTTTTTGTATCCATTCAGCCAGTCTTTGTATTTTGGTTGGGGCATTCAACCCATTTACGTTTAAGGTAATTATTGATAGGTATGGTCCCATTGCCATTTACTTTGTTGTTTTGGGTTCACGTTTATACAACCTTTCTGTGTTTCCTGTCTAGAGAGGATCCTTTAGCATTTGTTGAAGAGCTGTTTTAGTGGTGCTGAATTCTCTCAGCTTTTGCTTGTCTGTAAAGCTTTTGAATTCTCCTTCATATCTGAATGAGATCCTTGCTGGGTACAGAAATCTAGGTTGTAGGTTATTCCCCTTCATTACTTGAAGTATATCCTGCCATTCCCTTCTGGCCTGAAAGGTTTCTATTGATAGATCAGCTGTTATCCTTATGGGAATCCCTTTGTGTGTTATTTGTTGTTTCTCCCTTGTTGCTTTTATATTTGTTCTTTGTGTTTGATCTTTGTTAATTTTATTAATATGTGTCTTGGGGTATTTCGCCTTGGGTTTATCCTGTTTGGGACTCTCTGGGTTTCTTGGACTTTGGTGGCTATTTCCTTCCCCATTTTAGGGAAGTTTTCAGCTATTATCTCCTTGAGTATTTTCTCATGGCCTTTCTTTTTGTCTTCTACTTCTGGGACTCCTATGATTCGAATGTTGGGGCGTTTCACATTGTCCCAGAGGTCCCTGAGGTTGTCCTCATTTCTTTTGGTTCTTTTTTCTTTTTTCCTCTCTGCTTCATTTATTTCCACCATTTTATCTTCTACCTCACTTATCCTATCTTCTGTCTCTGTTATTCTACTGTTGGTTCCCTCCAGAGTGTTTTTTATCTCACTTATTGCATTATTCATTTTTAACTCACTCTTTTTTATTTCTTCTAGGTCCTTATTAAACATTTCTTGCATCTTCTCAATCTTTGTCTCCAGGCTATTTATCTGAAACTCCATTTTGTTTTCAAGATTTTGGATCATTTTTATTATCATTATTCTAAATTCTTTTTCAGGTAGATTCCTATCTCCTCCTCTTTTGTTTGACTTGGTGGGCATTTTTCATGTTCCTTTACCTGTAGGGTATTTCTCTGCCTTTTCATCTTGTTTAGATTGCTGTGTCTGGAGTGGGCTTTCTGTATTCTGGTGGTCTGTGGTTCCTTGTTATTGTGGAGGTTTCACTCAGTGGGTGGGGTTGGACGATTGGCTTGTCAAGGTTTCCTGTTTACGGAAGCTTGCATCAGTGTTCTGGTGCGTGGAACTTGATTTCTTCTCTCTGGAGTGCAATGGAGTGTCCAGTAATGAGTTTTGAGATGGGCCTATGTGTTAGGTGTGACTTTTGGCAGCCTGTATATTGACGCTCAGTGCTATGTTCCTGCGTTGCTGGAGAATTTACGTGGTATGTCTTACTCTGGAACTTATTGGCTCTTGGGTGGTGGTTGGTTTCAGTGTAGGTATGGAGGCTTTTGGATGGTCTCTTATTACTTAATGTTCCATGTAGTCAGGAGTTTTCTGGTGTTCTCAGGTTTTGGGCTTAAGTCTCCTTCCTCTGGATTTCAGTTTTATTCTTCCAGTGGTCTCAAGACTTCTCCAACTATACAGCACTGATAATAAAACTTGTAGGTTAATTGCAAAAAGATTCTCCACCGTGAGGGACACCCAGAGAGGTTCACAGAGTTACATGAAGATGAGGAGAGGGAGGAGGGAGATAGAGATGAGCAGGAGGAGAAAAAGGGGGACTCAAGAGGAGAGAGACAGATCTACGTAGTTCTCTGTTCCCAAAGTGTTCTCCGTAGCCCCGACACCCACAGAGATTCACAGAATTGGATCAGGAAGACAAGGGGAAGGGAGGAAATAGAGATGTTCTGAGGTAGAAAACGGATAGTCAAAAGTGGGAGAGAGTAATCAACACACTCCTGAGTGAAAACGGGTACTGAATATTGGATTCTTAAATGTCCAAAATTTATATCAAATACTGAAAAACAAAGATTAAAAATCTAGAGTAGAGGTTAGATTCTTAAAAATACAGTATTAAAAACAAAAACAAAAACACAAAAAAACTTAGAAATATATATGAAGTTCAGTTTGAAAATATGGCTTCTCCTTTTTTTTTTTTTTGCAAGGTTATAGTGAAATGAAAATGAAAATTAAGAAGTAATAGAGGAGTAATAGCAGACTTTAAAAGAAAATAAGAGAAAAATAAAACAGGAAAAAAATTTCCTAATTAAAAAAAAATAGCAAAAACATATGAAAATGAAAGTTAAGGAGTAATGGGGGAGTAATAAGGAATTTTATAAGAAAATAAAAGAGAAAAAATAAAAAAAGAAAAGAAAAAAAATTTTTTAATTAAAAAAAAAAAGTAAAAATATATCTAGGAATTTCTCTGGAGCTGTTGTGGTCAGTGTGGGTTCGGTTCAGTTTCAGATAGCTCCTCATTCCAGCTTACACTTCTCGATATCTATAGGCCCCTTCCAGTGTAGTCGGTGTTATCTACAGGGATTTCAATCTGTTGCATGGGTCCCTTCTGAAGCGGTTCCCTTTGTTTATTTGGCTTCTGTTTGCAGGTCTCTTCAGTGCCTAATTTCTGCCCTGACATAGGCGGGCGGAGGTGGTATCTTGTTTAGGTTCACTTGTTCAGTCATGCTGCGGGGAGGGAGGGGCGCTGCAGACAAATGTCACTGGTGCGTGTGGGGAGCACTCGCAGTGTTCCGGCCACACTGGGTTTGCCCCCGCTCACGGGTGTGTGCTGTCCCCATCTACACTGCTCAAGCTCCCAGCTGCTCTATATGGAGCGGGCTCTGTGTTGCATGCGGTTCCAGTTTTCGGGTATTCCACAAAAGCACAGATTCGGTTGGGCCTGCGTTTTGTGCCTTCTCCGGCCAGAGCAGCTCAGGCAGCCAGGAGCTTGACGGGTGCACTCTCCCCAGGTGCGGTGCGCCTTCTCCCCTCCGCAGTCCCAGCCTCAGTTTCTGTGGGCACCAGTCGGGTGCGAGCGGCTTGTGTCTATTCTCGGGAGCTGGCCTCTAGCTGCGACCCTCCCAGCGGATGTCGACCATCCAGAATCTCAGGAAGTCTTTGGTTAGAAACTGGAGGCCTGTTTGGTAGGGGGTGTCATCTCTGGGGCCGAGTGTGCCCCTTTCCCCTCCTCCCTGCCTCCTGCCTCCGCGGGGATGGGCTGGTCCACAGCCGGCTAGCTCTTCTCTAGAATTGCTCAGTCCCTTTGTTCTGCGAATGGCCGGCAGTGTGTTCCAGCTGGTTAATTTTCTCTCTCTCTCTCTTGCTTTCCCACAGTTTAAGTTGCGGTCTCATGTTAGCGCCCTCTGATTGCTCTCAGGGCCTTCAGGCCCGGTCCTTGCCCTAAGCAATGCCGCCCGCTCCTCTCTGTTCCGCCCCCCCCTTGCTGGTGGCGGATGCGGGCATCTGGGGTACTTTTCTGCTGGGAGTTGCTCTTAGGCATGTAATCTGTGAGTTTTATTTATTTTTCCTCCCAGTTAGGTTGCCCTCCAAGATTCGAAAACTTCCCCCAGACCTGCCCGTGAGAGGGTTTCCTGATGTTTGGAAAGTTCCTCTATTATGACTCCCTTCCCGGGATGGGTCTCCATCCCTAGCTCTTTTGTCTCTTTTTTTATCTTTTATATTTTGTCCTCCCTCCTTTTGAAGACAATGGGCTGCTTTTCTGGGCACCTGGTGTCTTCTGCTAGCGGTCAGAAGTTGTTTTGTGAAGTTTGCTCAGCGTTCAAATGTTCTTTTGATGAATTTGTAGGGGAGAAAGTGGTCTCCCCATCCTATTCCTCTGCCATCTTGGCTCCTCCTCCCCCGCAATGCCTTTTTAGAGAGAGGATATGTTGTAGAAGATAGAATACCAATGATAATGGTCAATATGCAAGTTTTACCAAGTGTAACACTGTTCTGAATCATTGCCACCAAAGTTAACTCATTTAATCCTATGAAAGATATGATATCTTTGTTGCCATCTTATAGACAGAAAACTCAAGAGACTCGGAATTCATGTTCTATGTGCAAAATCCTAAATTGCATTAGCATCAAGATTTGAACCCAGGCAGACAACCATACAGGAAAGGACTTTTTGATTAATGGGAAGATACTCCCTCACAATACTCATTTCAACATAGTCATTCCCACTGTGTTAATCTATAATGCCTTAAATTTGTCTCATATAGTAAAGATAGAACAAAGGAAAATCAGTTTTTCTGCAAAGACTATAGAAAGCTACCTTAGTAAAATAGCACCTTATGCAGTTTCTACTACCTAGATTTTTTTTTTTTCTTTTTATATATTAGCAATTAGGAGCAGAAATAACAAGGACAGTGGAAACATATTTGCTGAACTCAGGGGAGTTGAGCTAGGAAGCATTTTCTTAAATCACTGAAGTTTAACAAGTTGTAGACAAAGAAAAATGACAGCTCCCTCAGTTAGAACACTAATGCTGATCCAGAAAGAGGCCTGTCCTGCATGTTTATTGTGAAAAGCAGAAATGAGAGATAAAAGACTGATAGAAGAAAAGCGAGGGCAAAAGAAGAAAAAAAGGATCCAGGAAATTGTTGGAGAAATTATCTACATGTTCTTTCAGAGGATGGACCATTAAAACAATGAGAAAAAAATCAACATACTTCCACAGTAATTGTCAAAATTAAAGAGGAAAGAATCTCACCTGTATAAGTAATACCATGCAATATTATATACTTCAATTTAGTGAACATTGTTTAGCACTTAGTAGGTTCTGACTGTTTAGGATTTGTGACTTCCTCTGGTTATCTTAACAAAGCCATTTGATAAATAATGCATGCATGCTAAGTTGTTTCAGTCATGTCTGACTCTGTGACGCCATGGACCATAGTCCACGAGGTTCTTCTGTCCATGGGATTCTCCAGGCAAGAATACTACAGTGGGTTGCCATTTCCTCCTCCAGGGATCTTCCTAACCCGGGGATCAAACCTGAGCCTCCTGTGGCTTCTGCCTTGCAGGCTGATTGTGTACCACTGAGCCACCAGGGAAGCCCATTGATAGATAGCCTTTTCTTTATCCTGTCGTCTTAGTCATAAATAAAGAAAACAGGCTTAGGGAATTTATTTTATTTGCTCAAGATTAAATATCTACTAATTAATGGCATTGGAATTGGAATCTTTGTCCTCCAACTCAAGCCCTACAGAAACTCAAGTTTCTACTGGGCTACATTTTTTCAAAAACCTAAATCCAGTGACATTTCTAGAAGATAAGAATTAGTTCACTATTCTCTATATTATTAGCTGGATACTGATTCCCTGAAACCTTATCTAATTTATACCTTGAGTTTGTGTGGCCAGCTGCTGTTCTCAAATGAACAATTTCCATCACCTAAGCCCACTTAACATGTGTAATTTTCCATGGGAAGTTTAGCTCCAGGTTTGGATAATAATGCCTTTTTGAAATATTCCTATACAAATTGTTTGTAGCTTGTTGCCTTGGGCTGTCAGAATAACTTACAACACATGTGACACCTTTGCTCTTTATTCTATTGGTAATTTTTAATAATTTATCTTAGTGTCATTCCTTACCCTGGTGTAGCTTCTATTGAAAAATGCATAAAAGGAGCAAGCCAATGTTGCTTATATTTGTGGCTTAGATAATCAACTTGGTCTAGAACAAAAGGGATTGAGTAAATTTACTTTACACCACAGAGAGTATAAACTCAAATTTTATTTTGATAAAAATCAAAGTTAATATTGAGATGATATCATGCATAAGCTCTTACTATGTTCTGATGGGAAGACAATTGTTCTTGGGAGCCTTACATGTCGTCATCTCTCCATCACTATAGTACACATTTAGGGTTTTGCAGGCTGGCAATTAGTACAATCATTTGTTGCCTCTGGCTTCGCTATTTTCAGTGTCACTCTATCATACATTTTTTTTTTCTAGCTCTTTCAGTCAGACTCTTACGTCTGACAGGTTTTCAGTCAGTTCAGGACAATGAGCTCTCAGCTAGTGTGGCAGAGATGAAATGATCTTTTTTAACTTGTTTAAAACTACCAAACCCAGAATTTTTCTAGGTCAAATTAGTGATGCAGTAGGCTATTCCTAAAACTAATTTATATCTCAGTTTTATGGAACAACTTACCATTTTAAAAATAAGTTGATATATTGTCATTTTCACAGCAACTTTATAGGATTGGGGAATGCAGTTATTGTTCTCAGTATTTTTTGCAGAAAAAGAAGTGCAACAAAGGTAGTTTGTAGAAAACCATAAAATTCTTAAGTGGCAGTGTCGAACTTGAACCAGGTGATTTTCTTGCTTCTATATCATAATTACTCATAATAATTTTTGAATGATGCATGTATTTTCTACCCTGATTCCAGCAGGCTTCAATAAACATGTAGATAGTTGGTACACTGATTCATTCAACTTTTCTCTGATAATGACTCCTTACATACTTGCTGTATCAATGACCTATAGACATAATTGTAATATCATGACTTGTATTTTGCTCCTTTTCCCTTAGATTATTTTAAGTTATTAATCAAACACCTTGGCTTTGCTGGTAGCTTACATATTCTCTGACTCTCAAGTTTTAAAATCAAATCTATTAAATTTATGTATACTTCCAGAAACACAAATATACATTCATTGGATAATTGAAGTTATAACCAAGGCAGAAATTTTTAGTTGAGAAAAGCAATTAATCATAAGAATAGAAATTATTACCTAGATCATGGTTTCTCCTTTATTTAATGTATCAGAAAGCACAAAGTTTTTAGTCATAAATAAAGAAAACTCAATAATCTGTTTCCTAATCTGGATTGGTTTCCCTTAGTGAAAGGTCTAATTTGTATTTTTTTTAATGAAATGATTTTTTTCAAAATGCATTTTCAATACTCTGTTATGTACTATAATTGGAATTAGAGTAACAAAACACTAGAGTTCTGAAGCTGACTAGCTTCAATGAATAGATAAGAATGAGTTGAAATTAGCTCATCAATTGCTTGTATGTAAATGATTTCTAGAGTGCTTAGACACCTGAAAATGGTCCTTCTATTCTTTTCAGTCATTTCAATATTCTCTGCACAAGTATTAATTTTCCTACCAACCCCTTCATTATAGATAAGTCAAAGCTCAAGCCATTTTATTACAATTTAGTAAATGCCCTAAATGGATTATTGTGAAGTATGAATTGGTGAAATTCAAATTAATGAGTGGACAATCATAACTAAAGATAAATATCTATTTAGCTTTACCACCATCATCAGAAGTTTTAAGACTTCATGGCTTTGTTACTACACTTTGCAGACACTATACAATTTTTAAATGTATTGTAATTCTTATACAATTAATACTCATAACTATGTAAGTACTATAATATGATTTTCAGACGCATTTATAAAATTTAGAAAATTATTTATGTTATATGGTTCTATAGAAGTAATGTGATACGGTGTGCCAAGGACAGGCTTAAAATTCAAGGTATCTAAGTTTAAATCCTAAGTTATCTTTTGAACAATTCACTAAATCCTTTCAAACTTCAGTACCTTCATCTGAAAACCTGTGGTATTAATGTTTGCAAAAACAATGCAGTACTAATACCAATATTAGACTTTGAGAACTGGCTGATAAACACAAATATACAACACTCTGAAGGTGTAAATTACCACACAAAAATGACTCTAATAGGGAATTTTAGCTTGCCTATGCAGCTTGTAATGTGTACATGCTCAGTTGCTTAGTCATATCTGACTCTTTGAGACGCCATGGATTGTAGCCTGCCAGGCTCCTCTGTCCATGGAATTTTCCAGACAAGAATATTGGATCAGGATGCCATTTCCTACTCCAGGGGATCTTCTTGACCCAGGGATCAAGCTCATGTCATCTGAGTCTATCGCATTGATAGGCAGATTCTTTACCACTGAGGCACCTGGGAAACCCCCTATGCAGTTACACAGCATGAAAATCACTTCCATAGATTTGCTCCGTTTGACGTCAACACCACAGATCCAGTGCAATAAACTGGATATGAAAGACAGAAACCCTGAATCCTGAATTACTAGTCCACATGGCAAATCCTTTCCTTCTTGCTTAAAATAATCACTGATCTGACATTTTTTTCCTTAGGAAGTGATTGCTTGCTTTGGTTTGTTATAGTTTCACTACATAAGTATAAGCTTTAAGCACCATGGTTTTGGTGTGACAGTTTTGAATTGAATATGAATGGAATAATACAGTGTATTTTCAATGTGTTTGATTTCTTTTGTTCAACATTGCATTTATGGGATTAATAATGTAACCAGTGAGATATTTGATTTTAAATTTACCAGCTTACAGTATCCTTTTTATTTGTCCTGTTTTATGATTCTTTTGACTTGATTAATTTTATTACTCATTTTTCCCTTTTGTTTAGATATTATACAGTCTTTTCCTATTAATTGCTCATTAGGCTAAGGATTTTTCCATACAAGCTAGACTTATCAAAGTTGATATTACTTGGATATTTTACTCCCTTCCATGTATTTATTTATGTGGCTCAGATGGTAAAGAATCTGCCTGTAATGCAGGAAACCTGGGTTCAATTCCTGGGTCAGGAAGAGCTCCTGGAGAAGGCAATGGAAACACATTCCAATATTCTTGCCTGGAAAATTTCATGGACAGAGAAGCCTGGTGGGCTACAGTCCATGTGGTCGCAAAGAGTCCAACACTACTGAGCAATTAGCATATATATTTATAAACACTTTAGATGAGTTTAATCTAAACTGAAAACTACCTTAGCTAGGCCTTTAAGAAACAGATCCTCAGATTAGGTATTTTCTCTTGGTGATGCATTAAAGAAGCACTTCCAAGAGAAACAGCAAAGTATAGGAAATTAAAAGAAAGAGGGGGAAAGTCTCACATAGTACCTCTGGAGTTTAAGCAATGCTTCAGTTTTTTCCTGACCCATGACAAAGGAAATAGGTTTTTTTGTTTTGTTTTTTGTTTTTTTGCTCCAGGGGCCAGAAGTTTTGGCTAAGGATTTCAGGAATGTGAGATGGGTGGCTAACAGAAACAGAGGGTGTGGGGGTGGTAGAGAAAAGTATATGGGGAACTAAATGGCATGAATCATTGTTGGCTTCATGCCTCCCCTCAATTTAAATGCTATTTTCCCTGTTTAATAAAATTTTAGTCTGTTTTGAACCCTACAATGCGTTACTATTATAGTTATATCGCCTATGTTAGTTTAGATCGAGATTTATATAATAAAATATACTTAAAAAATTAAGACCATTTTTAAGAGTAGTTTAAGGTTCATATCAAAATCAAGGGGAAATTGCAGAGATGTCTCATACACCTCCTTCCCTAAAATATGATGTGTATGGTGTGTAGTTGCTAAGTTGTGTCAGCTTTTTGTGACCCCATGAACTGTAGCCCACCAGGCTCCTCTGTTCATGGGATTTCCCAGGCAAGAATACTAGAGTGGGTTGCCATTTCCTTCTCCAGGGAATTAACCTGACTCAGGGATGGAACCTGCGCCTCCTGCTTTACAGTCTTTCCAATTATCAACGTCCCCCACCAGAATGGTACATTTTTCAAGACTGATGAGCCTACATTGAAAAATCAGTCACCTGAAGTCTATACTTTATATTAAAGCACTGTGGTTGACTCTTGGTGTTGTACGTTTGGGATTTTGGACAAACATGGTGACATGCATCCTCCATTGTAATGTCATACAAATTATTTTCACTGACCTAAATAAATCTCTTGCTACATATGTTCATAATTTATGGAAGGCTATTTCTGGGCTCTCTAATCTGTTCTATTGATCTATTTGGGTATTTTTTTGCTAATACCACACTATCTTGATTACTGGATGTATGTGTATGTGTGTGTGTGTGCATGCACTTGTGACTCAGTCATGTACAACTCTTTGCGATCCCATGGACTATAGCCTGCCAGGCTTCTCTCTCTATGAAATATTTCAGGTGAGAATACTGGAGTGGATTGCCATTTCCTAATCCAGTGTATATTCCCTACTATCTTGATTACTGTAATATAGGACAAATGTCAGACAGTATATGTCCTCCATACTTTGTTCTTCAAAATCATGTTAGATATTCTGTGTATTTTGCCTCTCCATATAAACTTTAGAATGAGTTGATCAATATCCATAAAATAACCTTCTGGGATTTTTAATGGAAATGCATTGAATCTATAGATCAACTTGGCAAGAATTGACAACTTGACTATTAGGAGCCTTCATAACCATGAACATGGAATCTCTCATCATTTATTTAGTTCTTTGATTGCATTCACCAGAATTTTATAGTTTTCCTGATAGAAATTTTGTATATATTTTGTTAGATTTTTATCTAAGCATTTCATTTTTGAAAGGTGCTAATGTAGGTATTTTGTTTTTAATTTCAAATTCCACTTGTGTATTATTGATGTAAAGAAGACAACTGATTTTTATATATTAAACTTGTGTCTTGAAGCCTTGTTAAGATAATATTTTAGTTCTGGAATATTTTTCATGAATTCTTTTGGATTGTCTATATATGGGCATGTCATCTGCAAACAAAGACAGTCTTGTTCCCAAAATGTAGAATTTTTTTTTTTTTTTAATTTCCTTGCCTTATTGCATTAGAAAGGGCATTTGGTATGGCAATGAAGGACAGTGGTGACATGGGCCATCCTTGCTATGTTCCTGATCTTAGTGAGAAAGGTTAAGTTGTAGATATTCTTTATCAATTTAAAGGAGTTCCCTTCTATTCCTAGTTTACTGAAAGTGGTAATCAAGAATGTGTGTTGGATTTTCAAATGCATTTTTTTCTATTTATTGATATAATTTAATTATCTTTTTCAACCTTTTGATATGATGGATTTTATTAATTGATTTTTAAGTGTTGAATCATCCTTCTTTACTTGATTTAAATCCTACTTGGTCATGGTGTATAATTCTTTGTATATACTGTTAGATTCAACTCACTATTATTTTCTTTAGGATTTTTGCATCTATGTTCATGAGATACATTGATCTGAATTTTTCTTTTCTTGTAGTATCTTTGGCCAGTTTTGGTATTAGGCTAATACTGACCTCAGAGAATGAGTTAAGAAATATTTCTTCTGTTTCTATCCTCTGAAAGAGATTGTAGAAAATTTGTATAATTTTCCCCTAAATTCTTGTTAAAATTCACCACTGAACCCTTCTGGGCCTGGGGTTTTCTGTTTTGGATTGTTATTAATTATTGATTCAATATCATTAAGGTATAGGCATATTCCAATTGTCTGTTTCTTCATACAAACGCAATCTGTTTTAAGATTTATTTATTTATTTATTTATTTTTTTTTTTATTTCAAGATTTATTGTTTTTTTTTTTTTTCCCCCAGTGGGTTTTGTCATACATTGATATGAATCAGCCATAGATTTACACGTATTCCCCATCCCGATCCCCCCTC
Source organism: Cervus canadensis (assembly GCF_019320065.1). Taxonomy (NCBI): domain Eukaryota; kingdom Metazoa; phylum Chordata; class Mammalia; order Artiodactyla; family Cervidae; genus Cervus; species Cervus canadensis. The sequence continues at coordinate 38,693,834 of NC_057399.1, forward strand.
CCACCTCCCTCTCCACCCGATTCCTCTGGGTCTTCCCAGTGCACCAGGCCGGAGCACTTGTCTCATGCATCCCACCTGGGCTGGTGATCTGTTTCACCATAGATAGTATACATGCTGTTCTTTTGAAATATCCCACCCTCACATTAAGATTTATTTTTATGTTTGTTTTTATTTGGGTTCAGATGATGTCCTTGGCCATGAATTTCTTTTCATTTACCTTTTTTGAGATTCATCTACCTTCTTGAATCTACAGATTCTTTTTTATCAGAGGAAATTCTCATGAATTTTTAAAAATATTATTTCTACTACATCTTCTCTCATCCCCATTCACTTCAATTAACTTTATGCTATATACTCTCTACATTTGCCATGTCTCTTCTCTCTTCATAATTTTACAATCTTTTGTCTCACCTGGAAGCTGTATTTTTGCTCTAATGCTGTTATTGGTCCCACTTGTTGAGTTTTTAATCTTTATTATTGTGTATTCAATTTCTAGTTGTTCCTTTTGCAAATCTACAATGTCCTAATTATATTTTTCAATCCCTTGATGACATTTCAAAAGTTTAACTTTTCTCCCTAATAGAAAGAATGTCCTTCTACCACATGGAATATCAATGGCCTTGTATCTGTTGTCAATTATTTCTACTGGTTCTCAGTCACAGTGATTTGCATTGTCCTATAACTGGAATATCTTAAATGTGAAGTAGATACTTTAGAGATTTTTGTGACATAATTTGAGAACTAGAAGAGGATTACATTATCTCAGAGAGAATTTTCTTTTGCTTCTACAGCCCTGTAAAGGAACTAACAATCTAAAATCACTCTAAACCGATTTCAAAAGCTGAAATTTTCTCTGCCACAAAGATGACTTGAGGCTAGGATTCCATATCCGAAAAACCTAGTTTAATTTTGATTCATGTTTACTCCTAGGGAACAGCTGTGCAGTGTAGGGAACATATGTAATTAAGTAAAAGCAGAGAACTGCTTATCAGATTCCCAATGTTTTAGTGAACCTGAATTTTAACTTTCCTTTTTGTCTCAAGGCTTTCAAAATTGCTTCACAACCTCTTAGCCCAGAACAAAAGCAACTTTGAATGCTAGCTTCAACTTTTGAGTTTTGTTTTGTCCTGGGTCTTGATATATACATATAAAATTTTAATTATGTGTATTGTTGCAAGTTAACTTTTATGCGGGGCAACATGAGGACTGCAGCCCAGGAGACAGCACTTCAGAAACTCTGAGAAACTGTGCCAAAGAGGTAGAGGGGAAGAATAGTATATACGTAATTTTGGTAAAGAGGAAATACATGCAATCAAACACGTTTATTTTTCAGAAAGTTCTGGTTGTTCTTGTGATGTTTCTGCTAGTCACAAGAAACAGTCATCACCGTGAAGGATTTTAGTGCTTTTCTAGATATGAAGAGATATAAGAATTGGGCTCATAAAAACAGCTCCTGAAAATATCTAACTATCTGAAGACCTGTCCTGCCGATTTTCTGGGTGAGAGTGCCTCATTTCTGATCTCCTCCCTGAACACCTTCAGGGGAGTGTTGGAGGTCAGCAGCTGCAGCAGCACATGATTTAATCCTTGTAGAGGTAGATGGCAAGCACCCATGACAAGTGCCAATTTGTGGTTGACAGTATCTATATTTTATATGCATGATTTATATATTTAAATGTATACATTATAAATATATATTTATATTCACATGTATAGTAACAGTATTTGTCATTTTTACAAGAGGAGTATTGTTCTAAATTACTTGTGTATTCATTATTGACTGCCTTGCATTTTATACTTAAGTTCATTTTTTAATAATTCTCAGAAGGCTGGCATAAGCCTTTGCAAATAGTACTATAAGCAGTGCTTTAAAACATTTTTTTTTTTAAGGAAAGCAACTCAATATTTTACTGTAAGTAACTTGCCTATACAAATGCTTTATGGTTATAACCACTGTCATCATTCAATGGGTCTTACATTTTGATGAGTAAATACTATTAATACATGGACCTAAGAGTGTCACCTTAACAGATTTTTTTTAGGGCATTAAAATAATGCATAGATTGTTCAATGCATAAGTGACTAAATACATTACCTCCAGCATGAGAACATGACTTGACTGACTGAAGGGACATTGAGCCTTTGGATATTGACTTTTTCCAATGGAAAAAATAAAAAGATGAAAATAAAGTATTTTGAAAATAGAACACAGTTCTTAAAAAAGGGAATTCAAACTGAAGAGTCATTGAAAGCTGTTCTTTGTACCTTGCCATTCTGGCAGATATCTAGTATATAAAGAAAGTCATGGGTAAACAAATTGTAAGTTTAAAAAATGTAGGATTTTATAGTATTCTTAAGATCATAAGGTCAATTCTGAACTAATTATCACATAATTGCAAGGGTAATATTACATGCTCATAAAATCAAAATGCTTGCTGCTAATTTATCAAGAATTATGAGTTTTATGCCTATTAACATCTAATAAATGTATTCCTTGTGATGAGCAAAGGAAAATAAGCATTACTATTAGGATTCATAACACTATGAAGGACCTTGTTCAATGGTTATTTTAAGGTAGTACTTGATGTATTAATGCAAAGTGATAAACTTTATTTAATTTATATAAGTATATATATAAATTTATATATATATAGTTTATAAATTTGTAATTATAACAACTCAATGTTCTGGTCCTGCTTTTAACCTTCTTACAAACACTGTTTAAATCTACTTTATATTTTCCCTTGAGGCTTAAGGCATTTTTATGAGGAAATAATGATATCAAAAGTACAAATCATTTTATAATCGACAATCTAAAATAACTCTTTACATTTTAAAATCAATGGATTTATGCATCCATTCTTCCCATCAGTACCCTATTTCATTCCCAAAACCTTCCTCTGAAGTTGTTTGAGCTTGCTACTTATTGTATCATTTCACCAATTATGCTTTTAAATTATATTCTAACATACAGCATGAATCTACAAACAATGTATGTTATAGTTTCCTATGCTTTTAAAATAAGTTGGCATAGTTATATTTCAACTTTATTTTTTCACCCATATCAGTTGTTTTTAAGATCTAATTATGTTAATATATACTCTATTTGCTCCCTTATTTTATTTTTCTAAAATAAATATTTTAGCATTCCTAGTGCTTAATAGTTCAAATAACTTGGTAATACTTTCTTATTATAATTCTTCTCAAGTACATGTGTAAATGGGTATGGACCTAGAGGTAGACTTGCCTGATATATCATATGAAACTTATCAGTTTTACTAGAAATTGTCAAATGGTACTTCAGATTGTTGTGCAGGTTTATTCCACTGTCATTTAAGTGAGCTAACACAATGCATTGCCTTTTTTGAAGTTTCTACTTTCCTCAGAGTAAGAGATCATATGCCTCTAAATAGTCTTGTCTCTAGAAAACGATATAGCTGTACCAATAATTAGTGAAAACAACCAGGAATGATGGACAGAAACAACGACATTTTCAATGTATATATTCTGGAAAAATAGAAATCCTGACTCCAAAAAATATAATAAAGCAAGAAAACAGGTATTTAATCAGAGCACTGAAACCATTTTTCATCTTTACCATATTTGCCTAATTGTGTTATGTGTTATATTTAGACGGGTATTGAAACTGGGAGAATTACAGTTAGTAATAAAACCACTTTGGGAAATATACCTGAATCTGAATTGCAGGCAGCCTGTGGAGTGAGGGAGATTCTAGGATGGGAAGAGCCAGAAGCAGAGTGAAAATCAGGGTAATTCATTTCCATGAGTGGATAGGAAGTACTTTCCATTTCCTAGGGTAAGATAGAGGAGAGGTAGTAGATGGTAATAGGACCTTAGGCCAGCTGGAAATGACTCACTGCTTTAGAATGAGACAACCATGCACTTTAGTAGAGACAGTAGCACTGATGCTGATGAGAAGTAGCCCTATTTTCTGGGTCTTTCAGTAACAAGGGCACACACGCACACAAACACACACATTAACTCACAAATGATAAAACAAGCAGTGATAATTTAAAAAGAAGGGACTTATGTGTACAACTGTCTTGCAAGTCTTTTCCAGAAGTAGCAAACAAATAAAAAATATTCATAAAGTCAGATATCTGTATAGTGGTAGTTTAAGGGGATATGTTTGCTGCCTCAAGGAAATCAGGATATAATAGGCTGAGGGAGGCACCACATGACTGTCCTAATGAAGGTACAGTACCAGATAAGAGAAAGATGATGCTAATGATGCTAGTATGTAGCAAATGTTTCTGACCTGCCAATTGATAAGTCTTTATATATTTTTTCTCAATCCTATAAAAAGCTATAATGTAGGTATAAATATCATTCCCATTTTAAAGATAAGAAAATTGAGGTAAAAGTTAAATTGTTTGTTCAAGGCCACACAGTCACATCAGTTGAAGATGAAATTTGGAACTATGTTTCATGACTGTAGAGGTTGAACTTTTAAGCATAATACAATGTAAGCTATTATTTAATAAGGATCTATTTTCTCACTTTTTTCAGGAAGTTAGAGCCAGGGAGAAACGGGGTATCATGATACAATGGGTATGCTCTGTAGGACACCTAGAACATTTTATTAGTTTACTAAGGAATATGAGTCTACTGTCTAAATATATGTGGATAGAAGTTTTTACAGTATTCAGTATTTGTTGAATCCATGTTATCAAAGTATATAATTATTCTCATAATTTTATCAACATAGATACTGAGACTTTAATTCTTTTTTTATTTGATAAATGCATGAAATTCTGTGTGTTTTCTGGATTCACACTCTGAGTCCCAATAATTTCTTTATGCCTGTAGTACAGTTGTCCAGACAGCTATTATAAGAAAGTTTATATATGGGGTGTTTTGGGATGGAGGATACTTTTTTATAGATGCTTAAATTGCTCTGATCTTTTAAATGAATCTCTACCCTTTTAAAAAGAACCAGAGAAATCCTATCAGAAGGATTCTCAAAATCTTATGTGAAGCAATTAATTTTGCATCATTGTACTCCACAATATATTATTAGCAGTCATTTCCCACAAAAACCCTGTCAGTACAAATGAAAGAGAATTTTGCTATAAGCCTACATTCTCTCTATCCAATAGAATTTCTGATTCAGCAGAATAGAGATGAATTTACTAGTAAATGTTCTTGAATAAGGACTCGTCTCTCCATAAAAATGTCAATGTGTTGAGTTTCTATGACATTGTTGATGACTATTTTTCAAGTGCTAGAATGTTCATTTGAACCTTGTTAATCTTTAAGAAAATTCAATAAAACAGACAATAACCACATACCTTGTTATTTCACTAGAGAATCCCTTAAAAGAGCATCTTTCTGTGTGCAAGATCAATTGTAAGTTGTTACATAAACTTTTAAAAATTCTAACTTGGTGGCATAAAAAAAAAAAAAAACATTTAACTATTTTCACTTCCTTACCTCCATGGGAATTTCCTCTTTGCTAGAAGACTGGGCTCTTGTTCAAAACATTTTAAATCTGAGAAGAGTTGCTAATCAATTTTCAACACTTTCCTGAAAAGAGAAGGGTCACAAAAAAATCAAATTATTCTCACTTGTGGAACAGTTCCTGCTATGGCTAGCATGTTCCACAGTCATTGATGCTACTTAGTCAAACTGAATTGACCCTGGAAAGTTTTAAAAGAAGGTATCAGATGTTTTCCCAGATTATCTGAGGTTCCTAGTCTGGGATTCTTCCAATTCTGCCTGTGAGAACAAGAACAGAACGATGGAGTGATAAAAGAATGATTTAGAAAAATAAGAAATTCAAGCAGGAAATAGTAATGTAACTTGAAATTTCCTGGAAAGTCTAGGAGGAAAAGAAATCTTGAAAAATGCATTCTGTTCCTAGGGGTTTCTCATCCCTCTTTTTAGAAGTCTACAGTCCTGTGCTTAAAAAAAAAAAAAAGAAAAATCTATTGAAGACATTTTGAAAATGTCAATTACAGTTTTGTATCATCTTTTCTTTCCAGGGACAGAGTAGATAAATTATTTATTCATGACGATCTACATTTCACTTTCTCTAATCTGAAGGGCATATATTCATTGGTGGTTGAGAAAATAATTCTTAGAACTTGAAAGGAGTGTTTATTCTTAAATGTAGTATACACTTCAGCATCCATCTGCAATCTTGAAACAAAATGGTAATTTCTTGCAACAGACAAATCTTAACATCTAACAGAAAGATATGAGCAGATAAAGGACTTCAATTATTGAAGTTTCAAGATGAATAAGAACTGTGACTGCTCTTGAGTGGCCTAGAGGTAGATGATAATATTTCAATCACAAGGATATCAATGAAAAAGAAAAGGAAAGATAGAACCCATTAAAAGACTGCTTGAGGTAGTATATATTGCTTACCATGGAAATGAAAGATAAAAAATATAACAGAGAACTCCAGGCCAGTGAACTTGTCACAAAAACAAGTAGAAAAGACTTACTAACTTTCTAACAGTTATAATGGGGAAAAAAAGAGAACGGACATTTTGCAAAAGGGAATAAGAGTTGTTATATATTTGCCAGATCTTACAGGGAAAAGAGATCAAGGTCATAGTATTACAACTTTAAGGCTGGCTTAGTAATGTTCATGAATCAAACATTTCCTATAACTAGAAGGCATAGAGTTTTATAACTTACAAATGCATTTTAAAATATAGCTTTTGTAACTGCCCCCCCATAAAAAAAGTTCTCAGGCATCAGATTTATGGCTTAAAATTAGGACTGTATGCATTTATATTTCTTCTCTTGCAAACTATCTCACTGAAATAGTGTTAATTATGTACAAGGGGGAATAAATATATTACACTGAACTGATAACAGAAAGGGAGCTGGGTTATTTGGGACCAACAGCAGATATATTTCTTAAGAAGAGAGTAGGGGAGATATAAAAGGAAAGGGGATAAGTCAGAATGGAGAACATTGCAGCTAAAATATACACTGAATAAGGCAACCCCAAAAGTAGCTATTTTCGTATTGGCAGATCCCTGAGAATAATTAGGTCCTGAACCATAGCTGGCAGGAGGAAGCTGTGATTTATTAATAACTTTAAGAAACTTGTGAATCTTGTATGGAAGAGAGATCCCGATAGTCTCCCATTCCAGACAGTATAATATTACATAGGAAATCATACTCAAAAATAATATCTGTTCTCTGAGAAACTGAATCATCTTTAAATGGGATGCAAAAGATAGCTTAGAATGTTTAATGCATATTTTTCAGGGATAGAATCAAAATAATGGCTGGCACACAAATTTGAAATGAATTTCTAGAGTACAAAGAAAAGAAAAGAATGATGAAAAGGTGGGGATATCAGAAAAGTTAAAAGACACAGGGAATCAGTCCAGCATAAACTATATCCAGATAACAGATACTCTGTAAAAATAAAATAGAAAAAAAAATAACATAATGGAGAGACAAAGGGAGAAACTAAACAAAAATAATATTAAACACTCTTAATAATTGCATACTCTATAGAGATATGTTCATACTGAGTGTGAAACAGAACGTCCACATCTAGAAATATTCTTGTAGAATCTCATTACATCATAAGTATAGATACAATTCTTAAAATTGTTAGAAATAAAGATTCATTTTATAAAAAGAAATATAAATTGAACTGGTTTCCCATTTTATCAGTGGCTCTGGATGCTCAAGAGTAGGTAGAGCAGCCATCTAAAACCCATTAGGTTGTATGTCCTTGAACAAGTATTTAATCTCTTCCCAGTTTAAGAGAGAGGAATCCATTTGGCCTTGAACTCTGGAATGACAAACTTGGAAAAGGGAAAGAGGCAAAATGGCAAAGGGAAAAGAGGTTTCTGAAAGGAAACAAGACCAATCATATTAGAATGATAAAAAAATTAAAATAACTATGCCAACTACCAACAAAATACCATGGAAAAGAAGCAGAATGCTCTCCTTATTGAGATACTTAAACAGCAGAAGTAAGTGCCAATTATGGTTTTATATTGTATCGGAGGCATAGTAAAACATCTTTGGAAAGAATTGGGTGAGAGCCAAGGTGTGTGAGCAAGGGATCAGAGGACAAAATTTGGGTTTTGTGTGAATCTATAAATTTAAGTTAGCCTGTTGGAAAATTTCCCAAATACAGAAAATCTGCATCACAATTGCAATCAAGCCCAGAAAGTGAATAATTTATCTATATGCCTAATTTGTTTCATTTTGATTTAAATCTTTCTGGACAAAATCACTGTCTGAAATAAAGTAATATAAAAAGCCACTTTCCAGGTGCCATGGGTTAGTCACTTTGGAAAGTGATATAGTCTGTTAAAATGATTTCCCTCCCTCTGTAATAGCCCAGGAATATTATAGGACCCAAAGTAGGAGTTAAACAAGTAGTCAACAATTAAATTAACATGATAACTTTTTTTTTAATTTGGTATTTCAGAATCATTTTAAGTACCAACAACAGATGACTTGATTTATAAAACCTAAAGTAAATATTTCATACTTGACATTATAAATGTCACAATATTGCAAGTAAAGGCTAAAAAGACACAGAGATAAAATAGTATTTAGTAAAGGAGCATAAATTTCCTATTCTTACATAAACAAAAAAGTTGTGGCCTCTATCTGATCCTAAAAGAATAGAAATTTAAGTATGTCTATAGAAAGGAAAATAGCAACTAGAATAACTAAAAATGAGCATCTAATTAAGAAAACTATGAGAATGATAGAGAAGCATAATTTTGGATGCCATGTAAGAGAGTTAAGCATAATTTCTCTAGATGTTGAACTAAAATATATTCTGCCTAAATTTAATAATTAGGAACTGACAAATAACATTTTTTTAAAACTAATAAAAAGGTGATATTTAGATGATTGACAACCAAAGACTTTATAAGTGTTCATTTTGGGGCAGGCCTAATCATTGAGGAGCCCAGGGCAAGAACACACACAAATTTAAGTATTTTAAATTTACTAAATTAATATAAAATTAATTAAATTAATATAAATTAATACAAAATATTAAATAAGATAGAATCTAGTTTGTAGACTGTTATAACTTCATAACAAACAAAAATGGGTAAAAGTCTTATTTCTATATAGCTGAAATTAAGCAATTTACCATTTATCGTATACATCTCAGTTGAATTGGTGATATTCAATGAGCAATAAAATAAATATTCTTCATGAATTATATATTTACTTCATGAATTGTATATTTACTTCCTAAAATTTGTCTGAATTATTTAGCAGAAGATTAATTTTGTTACTTCAATCAAGAGTTAAATGCATAACTAGAGTTCTACTGTGAGTAATGTCAAATTAAACAACCTTTTTTGAGTCTTTGTAGTTTTGATGTAATATTTTTAAATACTTATTTTAATTAGGAGAAGTTCCATTCTACTGAGGTAGCAACATCTGTTATCAGTTACATTTTAAAGTGACACTTCTAAGTTAAAATGAAATTTACCATTATCTTGAAACATTGCAACACGCACCTGATCCAGCTTCTAGGAGATGCAACTTAAGACAGCGCCCAATGTAGTAAATTATCATGGATAAATTTGATATTTTAATTTTATGTTAAACAATATTTTCATACCATATATCATAATTTCTCCTTCTTAAAGTGGTGTCTGCCTAGATCCATCAAGGAAGGTAAAGAATAATAATTTTTCCATTTCACACCTGTCACATCTGGACCAAAGGGATACAAATGCAAGAGGGCTATAAACTCTTTAAGATTTCAGTTCATGTTTATTAGATATGGTTGATAATAGTGTTCTAAATAGTGAGTACCTCTGAAACAACTAAAGGGGACATGAGAGATATAAAAAATAATGGCCTCTATAAGACATGGAGTCATGCTTAAAATTGAGTACATTAAACAAAGTGCCACTTAAGATATTTTCCCTAATAAATAGGTGATAATTTCAGAATTCTGATATAATAACTGAGGTAATAAGGAATATGCAGAAAAATGCCATGTAATCTTAGAATGCACAAAGAATACTGTAATGTTTTACTACCTTCAGTTCAATTCAGTTCAGTCGCTCAGTCGTGTCCAACTCTTTGAGACCCCATGAAGCACAGCACTCCAGGCCTCCCTGTCCATCACCAACTCCCAGAGTTTACTCAAACTCATGTCCACCGAGTCGGTGATGCCATCCAGCCATCTAATCCTCTGTCTCCCCCTTCTCCTCCTGCCCTCAGTCTTTCCCAGCATCAGGGTCTTTTCAAATGAGTCAGCTCTTCGCATCAGGTGGCCAAAGTATTGGAGTTTCAGCATCAGTCCTTCCAATGAACACCCAGGACTGATCTCCTTTAGGATGGACTGGTTGGATCTCCTTGCAGTCCAAAGGACTCTCAAGTATCTTCTCCAACACCATAATTCAAAAGCATCCATTTTTCGGTGTTCAGCTTTCTTCACAGTCCAACTCTCACATCCATACACAACCACTGGAAAAACCATAGCCTTGATTAGACAGGCCTTTGTTGGCAAAGTAATGTCTCTGCTTTTTAATATGCTGTCTAGGTTGTTCATAACTTTCCTTCCAAGGAGTAAGTGTCTTTTAATTTCATGGCTGCAGTCACCCTCTGCAGTGATTATGGAGCCCAAGAAAATAAAGTCTGACACTGTTTCCACTGTCTCCCCATCTATTTCCCATGAAGTGATGGGACCAGATGCCATGATCTTAGCTTTCTGAATGTTAGGCTTTAAGCCAACTTTTTCAGTCTCCTCTTTCACTTTCATCAAGAGGCTTTTTAGTTCCTCTTCACTTTCTGCCATAAGGGTGGTGTCATCTGCATATCTGAGGTTATTGATATTTCTCCCGGCAATCTTGATTCCGGCTTGTGCTTCTTCCAGCCGTGTTTTTCATGATGTACTCTGCATATAAGCTAAATAAGCAGGGTGACAATATATAGCCTTGACATACTCCTTTTCCTATTTACTACCTTAGTTTAAAATTAAAAAGGATTAGATTCAATTTGTGTTTTGAAAAATAAATTTGGCTCTTTTTCACATACATTTGAATTACACTGGATTTTCAGAAGATTGTGGTTAAAGGAAAGAGTAGTAGATTCGAAGTTTGGAAACTTGGTGTCATGTCCCAACTTCCTAAAGGACTTGAATGATTTTAGGCAAATCAACTCAATGTGTGTAAAAAGCAGCTAAGAAGTACCTACTCCCCTATCTCCTCCAGCCCTGTCTTGCTACTTCCTTGTGTGTGAACGGGTGGGTGATTGTATTATTTGGAAATGTATCAGAGTTACCAGAAGCTCCCAAGTAGAAATAGTGATATAGAACATGTCTGCCAATGCAGGACACATAAGAGACACAGGTTTAATCCCTGGATCAGGAAGATTCCCTGGAGGAGGGCATGGCAACTCACTCTAGTATTCTTGCCAGGAGAATCCTATGGACAGAGAAGCCTGGTGGCTACAGTCTGTACAGTCACAAAGAATCCCACATGACTGAAGCAACTTAGCATGCCCACACCCATCAGATTGGCTACAAAATTTGTGTTACGAAAATCATGAATCATGATTCAGATGTTTTTTCTGCATCGGGAAATGCATATTTTTTATTAAAAAAAAAAAACAAATGAAAATGGCAGTAATTTTTGACCATATATAACCTAACATCACTGGTTCACACATTCTCCCTGCCACCATGAAGTTCTTAGACTTTAGGACCACTGTCAACTATGTTTTGACAATAATAATATATATTAAAAGATCTGTCAACTCTCAAGAAATATGCTATCATAAATTCTCTCTTAAATCTATTATATGAAACTGCTGCTGCTGCTGCTGCTGCTAAGTCACTTCAGTCGTGTGTGACTCTGTGCGACCCCACAGACAGCAGCCCACCAGGCTCCCCCGTCCCTGGGATTCTCCAGGCAAGAACACTGGAGTGGGTTGCCATTTTCTTCTCCAATGCGTGAAAGTGAAAAGTGAAAGTGAAGTCGCTCAGTCGTGTCTGACTCTTCGCGACCCCATGGACTATAGCCTACCAGGCTCCTCCGTCCATGGGATTTTCCAGGCAAGAGTACTGGAGTGGGGTGCCATTGCCTTCTCCGTTATATGAAACTACTTTTCAGTTATCTCAGTTTTTTTTTTTTTTTCTAAACAGGTTAGAAACATATTCTTCTTCCATGTAGTATCTTTAATCTACCTCTTACGGACTCTCTTGGCTATGGTTTCTTTCAAAATAGTTAAAGCATGAAAAATGTTCTTTACAAAAAAGGTTTGAGTATAATACAGTAAATTAAATATTGAAATACTTCAACTCTTTGAGAATGTTTAAGATAATCAAGTATGCCTCAGAGGTAAGATCTGAATAAATAAATCTTAGAATAGATTTGATTCAAGAAAGAGAAGACATATACTTTTGCAAGTCTTTCATTAGGTCTAAAATTCAGTACATTTCTGCAAAAGTTTCTCTGCTGCAAGTATATTTCAATTAGATTAGTATATAAGTGGGAAAAAATGGCTTGAATCACAAATGTTAAAAAAAAAAAAAAGGGAATTTTTGCCCATTGAAACCATTCAAGTTGACAGAAAGTCATTCTCATTTGTATTGGTTTGATGACAATAAAACAGTGATATTTATTGGTCTTAAGTCCAATATGTCCAGTGCTGTTTTAAATTATTCTCTAATACTGAGATTATTGCCTTAAGAAGTGCATTATTTTTGTCAAGAAACTTTCAAGTAAGTCAGTACAATATGCATTTTTCTGCAAAAAGAAGGCTTTCTAAGGGCCTTAACTCCTATAAAAGAGTAACTTAAATACTAAGGGAATACTTTCATTATTGCATCTAAAAGAATATTGTTTATCATGAATTTAAATATCCTAGGATATAGGTTGAGTAAGTCATTCTTGACTACTTTTGTAAATTCTAGAATTTAGCTCGTGTGCTCTTGTAAACTTTGTATTATAAGTTTTAAAAAAGCTCAATATTGGAGTCCACGTTGTTTTAGAATGTGTTTTGTGTTTTTCCAGATGATATTCATGCCAACCACATTTAGCACCCTTGATTTCAGCCATTTAGGGTGGGAAGCATTTATTGTGGGAAGCACTCCCCATTTCAAAGTCCATGAAAATTAATATTGATTATGACATATAAAATATACCTTCAGTTGGACTGTTGTCATTTGCACACTATCACAGGGTGAAAATCCATCCAGCTGCTTTTGCAAGACACAGTAAACATTGGATTTTTGTAAGGAAACTACTCTGGCATTTTCTGTTGGTTAAGTATTTTGCACTTAATATTCATTTAAGCCTTAACCACAAACCCTAATTGCATGATCCTCTGTAACTTGTATAGGAGGAGAGAGTATCTTAGAGAAGGTGTGCATTCATTATCTTACCAAAGTTTATATATCTAAAATTTTGCATAAAATGCATATAAATTACAATTTTTACTTCTCCCCCATTATACCACACTGTATCATGTTCCTTGTATTAGTCATAAAAGTGTAAAATTAGAAATACTTCACCTAATATACCACAAGTTTTTAGTGGAGCAAGTGTATTTTAATCCCCCACTAGTAAGTATTGTTTGCTGCCTTCCTTAGTGTATACAAACAGAGAAAACTTCTGGAATATTTTAGTAACAATAATCATTGCTTAAGTAACTCAGGTGGTGCTAGCAGTCAAGAACCCACCTGCCAACACAGAAGACATAAGAAACGCGGGTTCAATCCCTGGGTCAGGAAGATCCCCTGGAGAAGGAAGTGGCAACCCACTACAGTGTTCTTGTCTGGAGCATTCCATGGTCAGAGAAACCTGGCAGGCCACAGTCTTTCCATAGTGTTGCAAAGAGTTGAACATGACTGAAGCAACTTTGCACACATGCATGCAAGTAACTTAAAGTTCAAATTGTCTCTCTCTAATGGAATGGAATCTTCCCACATATTGTCTAAATAAAATATATCAGATTATAGATAAATTATAGTTATTTACATATGACTACTGAACATGTCCAAATAGATAGCTCATGAGCAACTTAAATCCTTGATAGGCATGAACACGTACCACCTTCTCTTTCCTTTCAGTCATTGTCCTTGTATTAAATGCATACCTGGCACCTAACTGAATGGCTCCAAACTAGTGCCCATTCAATATGATCAGGGTTCATGTCATAGTAGTTGTGAAATATTTTGAATATAACCTTTAAGGATTCTATTAAGGAAAGCACTACAAAATTTAAAACACACACTTCAAAGATTTGAAGTTTTCTTTTATCCATTCAAATGAGTTGCCAATTCTTCAAATATTTCATGTCAGTAAATCAGGATTCTGACCTTTTCTCTTCACTTTTATTATTTGTTTCCAGGATTCATTATTTAATAACTGATTGACAACAGACTCAATTAGTGTTACTATTTCTCTTTTTTTCTCTTTAGCCTTTCTTATATACTTCTTCAAATTAATATTGTGAAGTAAAGTCCTTTACTGAGAAATCTTTTATTATTGTTCATGATTATTCAAAATATGTCATCCAATATTTTGGTCTTAAAGATTTGCATTTTTTATAATGTAAGCCCTAAATGTATTTCAATTATTATTCATTATTACACTTCCATATCTCTTCATCAATTGAGAAATAATTGATATGCTCCAAAATGGAACTTATTTAATGTATATAAGTTGATAGGTTTGAACATATGTGTGCATACATGAAACTATCACTATAATCAAACCTCCAAAATTTCCCCTCTGTCCATTTTGTTGTATTGAGAAGACAGCATGAGACTTATCCTCCTAAATTTTTAAGCACACAATACAATATTGTTGACTTTAGATATTATGCTGTGCTGCAGATATCTAGAACTAATTCTTATTGCATAACTGAAGCTTTATACCAATTAAAAAACAACTCCCTGTTTTCCCTCTCTGCTGGCACTGGCAACTACCATTCTACTTTCTGTTCTATAAGAATTCATTGCACTTAGCATAATGTCCTCCAGGTTCATCCACACTGTCACATAGAACATAATTCTCTTGTTTTTAAAGGCTAAATAATATTCCATAGTATGTGTATGTATATATACCATTCTCTACTCACTCATTCATCAAGGGACATTTGAGTTATTTTCATAACTTAACTAGTTTGAGCTGTGTTGCAATTAACATGAGAGTGCAAATATTCAAGATTCTGACCTCAATCCTTTCAGATAAATATTTAGAAGGAGGATTGCTGGGTAATGTGTAATTCTGTGTAAATTTTTTTGAAACCTCCATGTTGCTTTCCATAGAAGCTGTGTAATTTTACATTCCCACTAACATTAAAAAGAGCTACAGTTTTTCCACATCCTTACTAGCCCTTGTTATCTTTCTTTCTTTTTTTCCATAATAGCATATTGTGACTAAGTGTGAGGTAACATCTCACTTTTGTTTTAATATGCATTTCCATAATTATTAGTGATGTTGGACATCTTTTCATGTACCTGTTGCCGATCCATATTTATTCTTTGAGGCGATGCCTATTCAAGTTCTTGGCTCTGGTAAAACCTGGTTACTTGCTTTGTCTTGCTTTTGGAATTGCATTTTAGGAGCTCCCTATCTTACATATTTTGGAAATTAACCCTATATCAGTTATATAACTTCCAAATCTTATCTCTCATTCGGTAGGTTGTTTATCTGTTTTGCTGATTGTCTTTTCCACTGTACAGAAACTTTGTGGTTTAATGTAGTCCCTCTTATCAATTTTTGGTTTTGTTACCTGTGCTTTGGTGTCATATCTAAGAAATCATTGCCAAGACCAACATCAAAAAGCATTTCTCCTTCATTTTATTCTAGGAGTTTTACAATTCAAGTCATGTATTTCTATCTTTAATCCATTTTGAGCTTATTTTTGTATATGGGATATAATAAGGTTCATTCTTTTGCCTGTGCATAACTAGTCTTCCCAGCACCATTTATTGAAGAGCCTGTCTTTTCTTCATTGTGTATTCTTGGTACACCATGGAAGATCAGTTGACCATATATCTGCTGGTTGAATTCTGGGTTAAAATACATGATTATTCAGGTGCATTTTTTTTTTTTTTACTTATACTCTTTTGTATTGATACTTAAGTAAGAATTAATTTTTTTTTTCCAGTGGGTTTTGTCATACATTGATATGAATCAGCCATGGATTTACATGTATTCCCAATCCCGATCCCCCCTCCCACCTCCCTCTCCACCCGATTCCTCTGGGTCTTCCCAGTGCACCAGGCCGGAGCACTTGTCTCATGCATCCCATCAGGTGCATTTTTACGTAGCAAAATTTCACAACTCAGTCGCTGAGTAAGTCAACAAGTAGCTCTGAGTACAAAGCTTAATTTTAGGGATTTTAAAATAATATTTAGTGTCATCAGTTCAGTTCAATTCACATTCAATTATATACATAAGTTACATGAAGACTGGCAGAATATTATCCAATAATGATCAGACCTAATGCATAGAATACTATAATTTATTATGAGAAAATTAACATATCAGGCTCTTTATAAGCTTGAAATCCTGCAATAAATGTTTTCTTTACTTGTGAATTTTTATTCTAAAGAGCTTGAAAAGAGGTTCAATGTCACAAGTTTTTCATTACCTCATTCTCGTTGACAACAGCAAATTGCTTCAACAGGTAGTTTTCCTGACCAATAATTAGATTTCTAAATTAAAGATGTTTTAACCTGTTTTTAAAAACCATCTGATAGTTTCAGATCTGTTAATAAGAAGTTCTTCTTCTCCTCTTTTCTATAAATAATAAAAAATAATAGCTATTTAATTTTTTTGAAGACATATAGGCACTGTGGCCTCTTTCCAAAGAAACAATTTTTAAATTTTGTTAACTTCACAGCCTACATCAGCCCAATATGAATAAGACCCACATTGTGAAGTATCTTGCAGGTCTGATCATAAGGCCATCAACTTGTTTTCCCTAAAAAACATGTAAGTCTAATATTATTGGTGTCGTCTTTTTCTTTTTTTTTTTTGATGGGTGTATGTGTGTGTGTGTGTGTGTGTATGTGTGTGAATGCATGTGTGTAACAATGTTTCCCTCATGATCCATAGTTTTGTCTTAATTTTTCCATTGTTAGAAATTTGATACCCATTATTTCAGTTCTTTCTTGTCACTCTTAGTAAAAAAACAAAAATGTGTCTTTTTGTCATTATCATTTCCTTAATATTTAGTAGAGGTGAGAAAGGAAATAAAAAGGAAGCACTTTTAGTTTGACTAAAACCACATTAAATTATCTTTACAAAGGATGATTATAGACTTATTTACAGTTTTCAGTGAAATATACGTTTCAAAGATAACTAGTCAAATAATTTACATTAAATTTATTTTTTCTAAATTATATTTGCCCTTTGCTTTTTTTATGCACCTGTCCCTACCAGCACCAATAGGGTACTCTAAATGCAGAATTAATAAATAAACAAAAATGAATTATGGAAGGAAACATAATGTTCACAGTGTTCATTGTGATTCAATTTTTCATTTACAGCAATTTAAGAGCACTGAAAAAATGTCACTACAGCTCTGTTCCCCTGTCTTGGATACTCAAATACACAGATTGCACATAAATCTGGAACAGTGGGCTCAAAGTAATGCTTAAGAACTTACCACATGGAATTTAATAAAAGACTGATATTCAGACTGTTCTCCATTGTATATACTGCCTTGTATTAATGAAAAAGAATGTGCAATTCTCATCACAATCAATATGACCAAAATTACTGTTGTAACCCTGTAATGAAAAGACTTAACCCTGTCACAGTTTATATGTATACAAAAATATAAGATTGCATTATAGAAGTTAAATCTCATTCCAGTTCTATGAAAATATTAAAAAAAAATCAACCAGGCCACAATAATTTTTATGAAGCTTACCATTTATACAGTATTCTATGAATGAAAACAAAATAAGTCAATTTTGTGGGTATTTCAATAGTCTTCACATAGTATTATAGGAGCATGAGAAAGTATACCTTTTAGAAGCATAAAGAAGGAAATATAGAAAAGAAATAAATTAGGTGATCAGGAAACCCATAACTTTCTAAATCAAAACCAAGTATTACCAAAGATAGTAATCAAAAGAAATTAATTATACATATTCAAGGAGGGTTGAATATGTGCTCATAAACATAGGCATTCTCAACACTCACTGAGTTAGATTTTTTGCATCTATCTTTATTCAGTAAACTATACTATATTTTTTTGTAGAGCCTAGACTTTTCACACATAATACTCTGACCCCTCACATAACCTGTAGCTTGTGCTGTTAATGTATAATAGCTTCAGTTGTTAATGTATCAACCTGAACAAAGATGACAATTGTGTAGCCATACTATTTGAGAAAACACCAACTCTCACCTAAGTTGTTCCATTTCTTGTGGGAGGCTCTTCCCTGGCCTGTCACTCATAAGAGCTTTTGCATTAACCTCAGTCTAAAGCCATTTCAATCACACAGACTTCCTCTTACATGGACAGACTTGCCAAGCAAATTGAGAGAAGAGTGATTGAATGAGAGTGAAATGGTCTAATATACTGCACGTAGTTGTGACCCTTATAAAACTCCCAGTTTTTCCTATGAATGCACTCTTTCTAAAGATAAGAAAGCAGTGTGGTGGCCTTTCATTCCTTCTCTAGGTTTGTACAAAAAGGTAAGGAAAATATACCAGTCTTCTGGGTGACAGGATGTGACTGACAGATCTTGTCATTGAAGGAAAGTGTTATTTTTAGGAGATATATGAAAGTTTCACACCCACAGGTTGCTTTGGACCCAGCCCTAGGAAAGAAACATACCTACAGAAAGAACAATTTTGCATTCTATCATTCAGTTTTTGGTTCAGTGGGAAAAGAACCATAATTATAAATAAATACCTGTTACTAAATTTAGCAAAAAGTTTTTCAATACATTCTCAGCAATGTATATTTAAGAGTGGTGTACATTTAAAACAGGAATCAATGTAAGTGTAGTATAAAGTCTATTTCAATATCTATTTATCTAATTTTTAAATTTATTTTTATTGAAGGATAATTGCTTTACAGAATTTTGCTGTTTTCTGTCAAATGTCAACATGAATCAGCCATAGATATACATATATCTGCTCCCTTTTGAACCTCCCTCCCATCTCCTGCCCCAGCCAACCCCTCTAGATTGATACGGAGCCCCTGTTAGAGTTTCCTGAGCCATACAGCAAATTCCCGTTGGCTATCTATTTTCCATATGGTAATGTAAGTTTCCATGTTACTCTTTCCATACATCTCACCCTCTCCTCCCCTCTCACCATGTTTATAAGTCTATTTACTATGTCTGTTTCTCCACTGTTGCCCTGTAAATAAATTCTTCAGTACCATTTGTCTAGATTCCATATATGTGTATATATGTGTTAGAATATGATATTTATCTTTCTCTTTCTGACTCAATTCACTCTGTATCATAGGTTCTAGGTTCATGTACCTCATCAGAACTGACTCAAATGTGTTCCTTTCTATTACTGAGTAATATTCCATTATGTATATGTGCCACAAGTTCTTTATCCATCCATCTGTCGATGGACATCTAGGTTGTTTCCATGTTCTAGCTATTGTAAATTGTGCTACAATGAACAATGGTATACGTGTGTCTTTTTCAATTTTGGTTTCCTCAGGGCATATGCCTTGGAGTGGGATTGCTGGGTCATATGGTGGTTTTATTCCTAGCTTTTTTGGGAATCTCCATACCGTCTTCTATAGTGGCTATATCAATTTACATTCCCACCACCACGCAAGAGCATTCCCTTCTCTCCACACCCTCTCCAAAATTTATTGTCTGTAGACATTTTGATGATGGCCATTCTGACTGGTGTGAGGTGATATCTCATTGTACTTTTGATTTGCATTTCTCTAATAGTGAGAGATGTTGAGCATCTTTTCATGTGTTTGTTAGACATCTGTGTGTCTTCTTTGGAGGAATGTCTGTTTAGGTATTTTTCCCACTTTTTGATTGGGTTGTTTGTTTTTCTGACATGGAGTTGTATGAGCTGCTTGTATATTTTGGAAATTAATCCTTTGTCAGTTGTTTCATTTGCTATTATTTTCTCCCATTCTGAGAGTTGTCTTTTCACCTTGCTTATAGTTTCCTTTGCTGTGCAGAAGCTTTTTAGTTTAATCAGGTCCCACTTGTTTACTTTTGTTTTGATTTCCATGACTCTAGGAGGTGGGTCATAGAGGAATTTGCTTTGATTTATGTCATCGATTGTTCTGCCTATGTTTTCCTCCAAGAGTTTTATAGTTTTTGGTCTTACATTTAGGCCTTCAATCCATTTTGAGTTTATCTTTGTGTATGGTGTTAGGAAGTGTTCTACTTTTATTCTCTTACATGTAGCTGTCCAGTTTTCCCAGCTCCATTTATTGAAGAGGCTATCTTTGACCCATTGTATATTCTTGCCACCTTTGTCAAAAATAAGGTACCTATAGGTGCTTGGGTTTATTACTTGGCTTTCTATCTTGTTCCATTGGTCTATATTTCTGTTTTTGTGCCAGTACCATACTGTCTTGATGACTGTAGCTTTGTAGTATAATCTGAATTCAGAAAGGTTGATTCCTCCAGCTCCATTCTTCTTTCTTAAGACTGCTTTGGCTATTCAGGGTCTTTTGTATTTCCTATGAATTGTGAAATTTTTGTTCTAGTTCTGTGAAAAATGCCATTGGTAATTTGATAGGGAGTGCATTGAGTCTGTAGATTTCATTTGGTAGTATAGTCATTTTCACAATATTGATTCTTCCTACCCAGGAACATGGAATATCTCTCCATATGTTCATGTCATCTTTGATTTCTGTCATTAGTGTCTTATAAATTTCTGTGTACAGTTCTTTTGTCTCCTTAGGTTTATTCTTAGATATGTTATTCTTTTTGTTGTAATGGTGAATGGGATTGATTCCTTAATTTCTCTTTCTGGTTTTTCATTGTTAGTATATAGAAATGCAAGTGATTTCTGTATATTGGTTTTGTATCCTCCAACTTTGCTAAACTCACTGATTAGCTCTAGTAATTTTCTTATACTATCTTTAGGGTTTTCTGTGTAGAATATCATATCATCTGCAAATAGTGAGAGCTTTACTTCTTTTCCTATCTCGATTCCTTTTATTTCTTTTCCTTCTCTGATTTTTGTAGCAAGGGCTTCCAGAACCATGTTGAATAATAGTGATGAAAGTGGACATCCTTGTCATCTTCCTGATCTCAGGGGGAAAGATTTCAGTTTTTCACCATTGAGAATAATGTTTGCTGTAGGCTTATCATATACAGCCTTTACTATGTTAAGGTAGGTTCCTTCTATTCCCATTTTGTGAAGATTTTTAATCATAAATGGGTGCTGAATTTTGTCAAAGGCTTTTTCTGCATCTATTGAGGTTATCATATGGTTTTTAGCCTTCAATTTGTTAATATGGTGTATCACAGTGATTGATTTGCATATCCTGAAGAATCTTTTCATTCCTGGATAAACCCAACTTGATCATGGTGCATGAGCTTTTTTATGTGTTGTTGAATTCTGTTTGCTAAAATTTTGTTGAGGCTTTTTGCATCTAGGTTCATCAGTGATATTGGCCTGTAGTTTTCTTTTTTTGTATTGTGTTTGTCTGGTTTTGGTATCAGGGTGATGCTGGCCTTGTAGAATGAGTTTGGAAGTGTTCTTTCCCCTGAAAGATTTTTCAAAGAGTTTTATGAGAATAGGCATTAGGTCTTCTCTAAATGTTTGATGGAATTCTCCTGTGAAGTCATCTGGTCCTGGGCTTTAGTTTTTTTGGGAGAATTTTTGTCACAGTTTCAATGTAATTCAGCTTGTAACTCAGTTGTTCATAATTTCTATTTCTTCCTGGTTCAGTCTTGGAAATTGAACTTTCTAAGAATCTGTCCAAGGCTTCCAGGTTATCCATTTTATTGTCATATAGTTGTTCATAATAGTCTCTTATACTCCTTGTATTTTTGCATTGTCTGCTGTAACCTCTCATTTTTCATTTCTAATATTGTTGATTTGATTCTTCTTTTTTTCTTGATGAGTCTGGCTAAAGGTTTGTCAATTTTGTTTATCTTCTCAAAGAAGCAACTTTTAGTTTTATTAATCTTTACTATTGTTTCTTTCATTTATTTTTCATTTATTTCTGCTCAGATCTTTATGATTTATTTCCTTCTACTAGTTTTAGGGCTTTTTTGTTCTTCATTTTCTGGTTGTTTTAGGAGTAAAGTTAAGTTGTCTATTCGATGTTTTTCTTGTTTCTTGAGGTAGGATTGTATTGCTATAAACTTCCCTCTTAGAACTGCTTTTGCTGCATGCCATAGATTTTGAGTTGTCATGTTTTCATTTCTTTCTAGAAACTTTTTGACTTCCCTTTTGATTTCTTCAGTAAGGTCTATTCTTCTGCATTTGGATGGAATGTTCTGAAGATATCAATGAGTACCATCTCATCTAATGTATCATTTAAGACTTGTGTTTCCTTATTAATTTTGTTTTGATTATCAGTCCATTGGTGTGAGTGGGGTGTTAAAGTCTCCTGCTATTTTAGTGTTATTGTCAATTTCTCCTGTTATGTCTGTAAGTGTTTGTCTTATGTATTGAGGTGCTTCTATGTTGGGTGCATAGATATTTACAATTGTTATGTCTTCCTCTTGGATTGATCCCTTGATCATTATGTAGTGTCCTACCTTATCTCTAATAATCTTCTTTATGTTAAGGTCTATTTTGTCTGATATGAGGATTGCTACTCCAGCTTTCTTTTGATTAGCATTTGCATGGAATATATGTTTCCATCCTCTCACTTTCAGTCTATATGTGTCTTTAGGTCTGAAGTGGGTTTCTTGTAGACAGCATATATATGGGTCTTGTTTGTGTATCCATTCAGTCAGCCTGTGTCTTTTGGTTGGAGCATTTAATCCATTTACATTTAAAGTAATTATTGATATATATGTTCCTATGGCCATTTTCTTAATTGTTTGGGGTTGATTTTGTAGATCTTTATTCTTCTCTTGTATTTCCTGACTATATAAGTTCCTTTAATATTTGTTGCAAAGCTACTTTGGTGACACTGGATTCTCTTAACTTTTGCTTGTCTGAAAAACTTTTTATTTCTCCATCAATTTTGAATGAGATCCTTGCCAGGTACAGTAATCTTGGTTGTTGATTTTTTTCCTTTCAGTACTTTAAATATATCCTGCCATTCCCTCCTGGCCTGCAGAGTTTCTGCTGAAAGATCAGCTGTTAAGCATATGGGGTTTCCCTTGTAAGTTACTTGTTGCTTCTCCCTTGCTGCTTTTAATACTCTTTCTTTGTGTTTAGTCATTGTTAGTTTGATTAGTATGTGTCTTGGTGCATTTCTCCTTGGGTTTATCCTATATGGGACTCTTTGTGCCTCTTGGACTTGATTGACTCTTTCCTTTTCCATGTTGGGGAAATTTTCAATTATAATGTCTTCAAAAAAATTTCTCATGCCATTTCTTTTTCTCTTCTTCTGAGACCCCTGTAATTCGAATGTTGGTGCATTTGTTATTGCCCCAGTTGTCTCTGAGACTATCCTCAGTTCTTTTCATTCTTTTTACTTTATTCTGCTTTTCAGAAGTTATTTTCAACATTTTATCTTCCAGCTCACTGATTCGTTCTTCTGCTTCAGATATTCCCTTATTAATTCCTTCTAAAGTACTTTTAATTTCAGTAGTTATGCTGTTTGTCTCTGTATGTTTATTCTTTAATTCTTCTAGGTCTTTGTTAATTGACTCTTGCATTTTCTCCATTTTGTTTTCAAAGTTTTTGATCATCATTACTATCAATATTATGAATTCTTTTTCAGGTAGTTTGCCTCTTTCCTCTTCATTTATGTGGACCTCTGTGTTTCTACTTTGTTCCTTCATTTGTGCAGTATTTCTCTGGCTTTCATTATTATTATATTTTTAACTTATTGAGTTTGAGGTCTCCTTTTCCCAGGCTTAGATATTGAATTATTTCTTCCTTTTAGTGTCTGCCCTCCTAATTTGGTCCAGTGGTTTCTGTAAGATTATAAGATGAGATTTGTGCTGAGATTTGGTTTGTCTGTTTGCTTGTTTTTCCTTTGATTGGTAAGGCTGAGTGAGGTGGTAATCCTGTCTACTGATTATTTGGTTTGTATTTTCATTTTGTTTGTTGTTTAGATGAGGTGTCCCATACAGGGTGCTACTGGTGGTTGGGTGATGCCAGGTCTTATATTGAAGTGGTTTCCTTTGTGTGAGTTCTTACTATTTGATACTCCCTAAGGTTAGTTGGAGAAGACTCTTGAGAGTCCCTTGGACTGCAAGGAGATCCAACCAGTCCATCCTAAAGGAGATCAGTCCTGGGTGTTCATTGGAAGGACTGATGCTGAAGCTGGAACTCCAATACTTTGGCCACCTCATGCGAAGAGTTGACTCATTGGAAAAGACCCTGATGCTGGGAGGGATTGGGGGCAGGAGGAGAAGGGGATGACAGAGGATGAGATGGCTGGATGGCATCACCGACTCAATGGACATGAGTTTGAGTGAACTCCGGGAGTTGGTGATGGACAAGGAGGCCTGGTGTGCTGCGATTCATGGGGTCTCAAAGAGTTGGACACGACTGAGCGACTGAACTGAACTGAACTGAAGGTTAGTTCTCTGGTAATCTAGGGTTGGAGTCAGTGCTCCCACTCCAAAGGCTCAGGCCTTGATCTCTGGTCAGGAACAAAGATTCCACAAGTGGTTTGTTATGGCAAAAATGAGATTAAAATAAACTCTCATGAACGAGAAACCAAAGATGAACCCCAGATAAATGGCCATTATGAAATCAGACAAATACTAATTAAAACGATAGAATATACACCTATACATATACACCCTTGAACAAAGTCAAAACAGTCCAACAAAAACACAGTAGATTGACCTGGCATACAAAAGAAATAAAAAATTATATTTACCAGTTAAGAACAAACTTAACTAAAGCACAAACTGGAAAACAAAACTAAAGCAAGGTGCCAAATGGGGAATAAATGAATGAAAACAAAACTAACAAATACGTTGAGAGGAAAGGAATGAAAGAAACGGAAGAAAGAATAGATGTGCAAAGTTAAATAGTGGTAATTGAGGAAGATTTATACACATTAAAGATTAATTGCAAGGGGGAAAGAACGGTAGGATAGGCAAGCAAAGGGATAAATGTAGAAATATATGATAGGTTAAAAATTAAAATTATAAAAAAGAGAAAAGAAAGAAAGTAGAAGAAGCTAGAAAAAAAGGGGGGTGGGGTAGGAAAACTCCACAGAACTGCAAAAGCCCAACGTCAAGACAGAAATTCATAGTGACAATAAAAAGTGTGACTGAATATACACATATGCATACATACCCATAAGCAAAATCAAACAGGCCAACAAAAGTAAAGTACAATAGATTGACCAGGTAAAGAAAGGAAACCAAAAATTATATCTACCAGAAAAAAACTAACTAAAGCACAAACTGGAAAACAAAACTAAAACAAGGTGCCAATCTGGGAATAAAGCAATGAAAATAACAAATATGTGGAGAGAAAAGGAAAGAGAGAAAGAATAGATATGCAAAGTTTAATAGAGGTAGAAAAAGAAGATATATATACATTAAAGATTAACTCCAAGGTGAAAAGAACAGTAGGGAAAGAAAAGAAAGGAATAAATGTAGAAAAAATAATAATAGGCTTAAAAATTAAAATTAAAAAAAAAAAGAGAAAAATTCCACAGAACTGCAAAAGCCCAATGAAGAGGCAGAGTCTTTTAACAACAATAAAAAATATGACTGAGGAAAAAATCTCAAAATCTTAATTAGATTTCATAGTCCAATAAAATCAACAACTACTACAAAGGTGGGGGGAAAAGGAAGAGAAAAATAAAAATTCCAAAAGAATCTACAGGACAAGTCAAAACATAAGAATAATAAGTGTTTTTGTTAAGTCACTGCTGTCAGAGTCCTTTTGTTCACTGGGAGTCACAATCCACCTCACCTCCCTAGGATACCCTCCAATACTGTGCTGATCTCTGGACCTACTGTGGGGACAGCTCAGATTCTAATCTGGTCCTACTCCTATATGTTTTTGCCTCCGATGTCCACAACTATCAGAACTAGTGCATTTTCTTTTGTGGGAGCTCTCAATGACTTTTTATATATTCCATAGACACAGAGTATGCCTAGTTGATCATGTGGATTTAATCTGCAGCTTGTACGACTGGTGGGAAGGTTTTGGGTCTTCTTCCTTAGCCACACTGCCCCTGGTTTCAATTGTAGTTTTATTCCCACCTCTGCCTGTGGATCATCCACTGGGGTTTGCCCCTGAGGGTGCCCTGGAGGACTTGGGTTTGCACCTCTCAAGGCCAGATGTGAAGATGGTGCAGCTACTTGTGTTACAGGGGTTCTGGCAGCATCAGGTTCTCAGGGGTGTTGGCAGCTAGGGAAGCAAGAAATATAGTGCTCTAGAAGGGTATGGCAACCAGTATTGGCCAATATGTTCCAGTATTCTTGCTTGGAGAAACACCCCCCCCCCCCCAAAAGAGGAGCCTGGCAGGCCACAGTCTACAGGGCTGCAAGGAGTCAGACATAGATGCAAGGAGTCAAGGAGCATAGACACAAGACTCTTTTTTTGCCTATGGCAGCTCTGCCCCAGTGAGAGTTGAGTGTGAAGGAGGTGTAGCTGCTTGGTTCATGGGGACACGGGCAGCACCAAGAGTGCTGGGACACAGACTGCCTCTGCCATAAGAGTTATGGCACTATCAGAGTCTTTTTTCAAGCCTCTTGTAGCTGGTGATCAGAGGGCCTCTTTGGAAGCCTTTCGCCATAGCTCTGCCTGTTCAGGCACTTAGAGGGCTCCCTTGCCTCTGTTGTGTGGTGTGTCAGGCACATAGAGAGACCCCCCTATCCTACTCTGTCGATTGGCTCCAGGCACTTAAAGGGGCACCCTGAGAGGGGTCCTACTCTGTAGTTCAGAGCATCAGTCACTTAAAGGAGCACAGTGAGTGGGGTCATGCTGTGTAGTTCAGTGAGTTAGGTGCATTTGATGGGCTAGCCTCCCTGTTGTTCAGTTGCCGATGCTGGCATGTTGGGAGAGAGAGGTTTGGTGATGGCTCCCCCACCTTACGCGTGACTCAGCAGTATTGCCTTGCTTCCATGGCTGCCCGGCTTTCCTCCACCAGCATTTCCCACTACAACCTCCTCCCTCACCTCCCTTTGATCCGTCTCTCTGCAGTCAACAGCAGCCCTTGCCCTAGGATTGCTCCACAATCCCTAAACTCCAGCTCCTAGATGCTGCACCTTCCAGGGGACCTGCATCCCTGTCCAGGGTATATATGGCTGTGGCAAGGACTGTCTGATTCTCATTCCATTTAGGCTGCAACAGATCAGCTATTTCACTCTCAGCTTTAAATGTTTCTCCTCTGACTCAGACAGTTGCCCTGTTGTGGGGATCATACCCCTGCCGAGGGCAGGTCCTATTTTACTAACACCCCCTCCCCCCTAATTCCTTTGTCCCACCAAGTTTTGCATTATCCTATGTATTATTTTCTTCTGGTCAGTTACTCCTGTCCGCTCTCAGCTGGTGTTCTACATGCACTTCTGTGTCCAATGGTGTATTCCTGATATATCTGTAGAGAGAGATGTACTCCATGTCCACCTACTCCTCCACCATTTTGGCTCTCTCCTGTATCTATTCATCTATTTTTATGTGTTAAAATTTTTTTTAACTTTTGATTCTTAAATATAACCCCACTATTTATAAATCCATTTTGGGTGTATCACACAGATGTAGGTGCAAAGGCCAATTAAATGTATTCCTTATCCTCCTCTCTAGATATTGGTCAGAGAGTATTATATGATAACTCAGAAAATCATCTGCTTTTTTAATAAGACAGGAAATTTGTAGAGTTTCTTGTGTTTTACATTCTGATTAGTTTATAACTTTAACTTGAAAATTCTGACAATTATCAAGTGTTCTTAATGCTTTTGTATTGTATAACTACTTCTTAGAATCACTCCAATTACATCACTCTTCCTTTATTTAAATTCTGTCTAAATTCAGAGCGAACCTTTTATTCTGCCAAGGAACCTAAAAATCTCAGATCAGAAGAAACTCTAGGGCTGAACCATCTGCTGGAATTTCAATCCTGTTACTTCTCTGAATTGATAATTTAAGAACTGTAAGTGGAAGGAAAGTGGTGGATTAGAGATGCCAAAATAACACTAAGTAGAGAAAATACCTTTTAGGTTTAAAAATTAAATTACAACCTTTGATTGTGGATTTTAAAAGGTAGTGAGATATTTTTATTGAGAAAGTTGCCACAATTTTGGAAATGCTTAAAGGCAATCGGTGCCTGTGATAGCATTGAATAGGGGGGATAGGTACTTCCATAATATAACAACTCAACACACATTTACTGAACACTCCTCCAATGTGCTCAATATGCTATAAAAGGATGAATTATTATTTTATAGAGAAGTAACTGTAGCTCCAAAAGAGAAAAGGATGTTCCTGAGGTCTCATAAGCAGTATTTGGAAGAAATGTAAAAAATAACTTTGATCATTTAAAAAACAAAATTCCACAACCTTTGGTTTTTTAAGATTTCCTTGCACACTGGGGAAAGTGAGAAGACCAGATATCATGAAAAATTTGAAAATCTCATATAAATGAGCTGGTTGATTATAGTGCCTCCTCAGGTAGCATTTGAATTGTCCGACAAAATTTTATTTGTGGTGAAATGTTACTAGTATGAAAATAGTAATAATCTTAAATTACATATACGGAACATAATCTAAAAAATGGATCACTATTCATACTGTAATGTGTGTGTTACAATCCCACATTAAGCTCCCCATGAAGTCTGTCTCTTGAATGACTTTCATTATATGCAGCAGTCTTAAAATGCATGCATTCTCTCATTTCATGCATTAATGAACTGTCTAGAAATTAGCTTGTATGTTTGTGTTTCATCTGGATGCGTTTATCTTTTTCTCTACTTGCTTCTTTTCTTTTAGCCTATAACTATGTGTATCTGAATGGCAGATAAAGGCTTGAAAGTTATTTCCTCTTGTTACTACTCAAATTTCTTTTATGGTTTTATTCTGACGACCTTGCCAAAAAAGACATGTATGTTTTTAAGATACTCACAGACTCAGACAACAAAAAACTAATTTAAATCTGACATTTTGTTAACTATCTGGGTATAGATATACAGATTTGTCCACAAGTACCCAAGAGTGATTTGAAAAATGGGACAGTCTTTAAAAAGAATAAGATAAAAGGAAAATTTACAATTCCACAGTAATATACAAAATGTACACCAATGTAAACAAAACAAAAGGAGCATAATTAAATTACAATTCATAAGGATGTGACACAGATGGTGTCAGTTTCACCCATGCATGCTTTGATATAATTTTCCTCACACACTTGGTTAATTACAAAGTAATGTGACTTGTAGTAAAGAATTGAATCTTCTTTAGCAGTCAACTCTCAGAGGTCACTTGTTATTTACACATGTTGCAAAGTGATACTATAAAAGATATTTCTAGTGTTTGGGATTTTGTCTGTTTAATTTATATATTAGCATTACAATAGGAACTATGAAGATTGAGATCCCAGCTAAGAGACTTATTCCTTGAAATGTTAACCACTTGTAGACTCACTGTTCTTATGACACTTCTTTGTCCTCGACTTTGTGAACAGCTACATTAGTTGCAAGATGAATGATTGCCTAAAATACCAATTTGCAAAACAATTCTTTTTCAAATGACTATATTTCTTTTGAAAAGCTAAGACTACCTGTATATTACATTCTGATATTTAAAAAGCAGCAAAGATAAATGGAAAATAGAGAAACAAAATCAGGCATACTATACAAAATTTGCATACACACCCAGAAATTAAGAAACAAAAACCCAGTGTGTTAAAATAGCAATTTTCTTCATTATTTTGTGCTCCTGGAAAGCCGTCTGTCTTTTACTATTAAGATGTACATCTAATTAAGCCCTAGGGATTTATCACTTTTGTTCTTCAATAAAGGGCACAATCTCATTTTAATATTGAAAGTGGATTTTTTTTAAAAAAATTAAAGTTTTTTTTTTTTTTTTACTTTCTGTATTATTTCAAATAATAGATTGTTTTAAAAATAACTGAATAGAACAGTAGTCATTAATGCAGTGCTATGTATTTTCCTCAGTAGAGATAACATGACTGATATCTTAATGTGTTCCAAGAATGTATATCAAAGTTTAGCAATATATTCAATAATCAGTTTGCAAATAAACCACTACAGTATTCAATGTGGGATGCTACTAATTAGCCCATGATAATTAATGCCAGTGACTGTACCAACACATCCAGAGTTCTCCATTGTTTCATATATTCCAAGAAAATGCCTGTTATACTGATGTATTATTAGGCTTCCATTAGAAAATGATGGGGTTAAGATTTTTTTTTATTATTATTACAAAGACTGTATTGTACAATGGAACACATACCAATGTGAGAATCAAAGTGTCATAGTCCAAAGCTTGGTCTGTTGATTAGCTATATATTCTTTGGTTAAGTCACATAATCTCCATTTTTTGTCGGCAGAAGGAGAGCATTTGAGAATCATTGCATCCCAATTTGTACTCAAGGAACAACTGATCTGAACCGTTGGTATTATCTAATATGTATGTAGTAGTTTCAATGTCATTCTTTATACAAAAATAAGAATCCAATTCTCATATGTCCCTAAGATTCTTATGCATATTAAAATATGAAAAAACCTGTCTACGTTAGCTCTGCAGCTCCTTCAAGGTTCAACATTCTATGATTCTAAATTTTAATGAAATGATTACATATGCCAAGTTTCAAGTAAAATAAAATCTAGTCTTAGGTAATGAGAGGCTTAATTGGAAAGGATTACTGCAATAACTGTAACAGGGGGAGGAGACTATTATAATAGAGAGATTTGCAAGCATCCTGAAGGTTAAGTAGACAAGTACTTTATAAGGCAACAGAATGTGGCATGAGGCTGTAGGATGAGTGGGTGGCATGATGGCACAGTTAATCAAGGAATGTATTTCCTTGAAGTTAGCTGATTCCTAGGAGGGTCCCTTAAGGAAGGATTATATGCTGGCTCAGGTTGATAAGGGGTCAGAATTCAAGAGGGTAGAGAGGGCAGAAGCCTAACTTGGTCAATCCCTTAACAAGGCTTTGTTTCAATTAATCTTCAAACAGTGTTGCTGGTCTTCATGAAACAAAGAATAGGAATCTGAATGACCTATGTGTAGCCTTGTCACATGTAGTCATATGTCACAGGTAGTCATATGTCACAGTGAGTCATATGGGGGAAAGGATTTCCTTGCACTAATTCATTTCTTGAATACAAATTTTGTTGTTGGTGGTGGGTTCTTAATATTGCTGTTTTCCAGGGCTCAGGTACAATTCAGCACTGTCAAAAGCAAATTCTGAGTTAGAAAAATAAACCCTCTGAAACTGGTACAAAAATGAGCACTCTGTTTCAAAACTCCACAGGGGGAGGAATTGTTAAATTGAGATCACACTTCTTCAGCAAAAACATTAAGGATTTGAGTTTTCACAAAAGCAGAATACAGTTTAGTCCAGCACTTCATTCTCACAGGGTGCTCTTTTGTGAAAGCATCACACTGCACCTTTATTTCATGAAGGTGAACCGCTCCTTCACTACCATGGATAATATACTTGGCCTTTTTCAAATAGAGATTATATACTTGGTGTATATACACAAAGTTCCTTGTCAGCTTAGTGTCCCCAGCACAGGAAGGCTAGGAAAACTACCGATTTAGAACAAAAGCAGTGAATCTGGGGCATCCTGCTCCCAAACTGCTCCAAGCAAAGTCTAAACTACCTTGCATAGCAATGGAAAGCGTTAAACATATACACAGCTGCTTGTTACCAGAATTGCTTATCTTGTAGATTTTAATAATAACTCACTTGCTTTCCTGTAGTGCATGGTTACTACCTGGAAAGAAAGAATTATCCTTAACTATTTCTTTCCCTTAGGTATTTCTTCCATTTATTCTAGTCTGCCTTCTCTTGTCCTCCAACACACACACACACACACACACACACACATGCGTGCACACAAACATATGCTCATGCTCTGATAATGAGCCACTCAAAGACAAAGATGTAGAGCAATTTGAAGACAGAGAATGTGTATTATGCTCTCATAGAAACTGAGTGTTATTTATGGGCATGACTTGACAACTCATCTAGTATGTGCTTTGTTTATAGGAAGGGTTTGGTTGACATAGTAAATAATTTCTTCATAGACGCATCTGTGTTGTTATTGCTTGCAGACTGTATATGTTTGGATCTCTAAAAGAGTTTTCTTTCTTGAGGAGTACATGAGACAACAGGAAATCCTTTTCAGACTTGAAACTCTTTAGCTCCTTATATAATGCTCACTTTTACAAAAGGAGTGTGATAGAGGTGGAGAATGTGTCCATACTGAAGATCAAGCTTAATGCTTAGGATTTTTTTAGTACACTTTAAAATGTATTGACATGTCAAATCACCTAACTCCTGACCTTGACTTAGTTTGGAAATAATTATCTTAGGATAATTCTTTGACATTTATAGCAAAGAAAGATTTTGGAAATACTGTATGTAAGCTGGATGTGGTCTACTGTTAAAAAATATATTAATAATATAAATTACTATTAATTCAAATATATTAATGGTATCTACTGAGTTTATTTCATTTGAACAGTACATTACAGTGTTGGATTCTTAAAAAATTTACTAGCTCTAGTAATTTTCTGGTGAGTCTTTAGGGTTTTCTATGTAGAGGATCATGTCATCTTCAAACAGTGAGAGTTTTACTTCTTCTTTTCCTATCTGGATTCCTTTTATTTCTTTTTCTGCTCTGATTGTTGTGGCCAAAACTTCCAAAACTATGTTGAATAGTAGTGGTGAGAGTGGGCACCCTTGTCTTGTTCCTGACTTTAGGAGAAATGCTTTCAGTTTTTCACCATTGAGGATAATGTTTGCTGTGGGTTTGTCATATATAGCTTTTATTATGTTGAGGTATGTTCCTTCTATTCTTGCTTTCTGGAGAGTTTTTATCATAAATTGATGCTGAATTTTGTCAAAGGTTTTTTCTGCATCTATTGAGACAATCATATGGTTTTTATCTTTCAATTTGTTAATGTGGTGTATTACACTGATTGATTTGTGGATATTAAAGAATCCTTGCATTCCTGAGATAAAACCCACTTGGTCATAATGTATGATCTTTTTAATATGTTGTTAGATTCTGTTTGCTAGAATTTTGTTAAGGATTTTTGCATCCAATATAGTAAAGTTGCAGGATATAAAATTAACACACAGAAATCCCTTGCATTCCTATACACTGACAATGAGAAAACAGAAAAAGAAATTAAGGAAACAATATCATTCACCATTGCAACAAAAAGAATAAAACACTTAGGAGTATATCTACCTAAAGAAACAAAAGACCTATACATAGAAAACTATAAAACACTGATGAAAGAAATCAAAGAGGACACAAATAGATGGAGAAATATACCATGTTCATGGATTGTAATAATCAATATTGTGAAAATGAGTATACTACCCAAAGCAATCTATAGATTCAATGCAATCCCTATCAAGCTACCAGTGGTATTTTTCACAGCACTAGAACAAATAATTTCATAATTTGTATGGAAATACAAAAAACCTCGAATAGCCAAAGCAATCTTGAGAAAGAAGAATGGAACTGGAGGAATCAACCTGCCTGACTTCAGGCTCTACTACAAAGCCACAGTCATCAAGACAGTATGGTACTGGCACAAAAAATTTAGTCATGTAAATATCACTATATCTAATTTTAGATGAAGAAAATGAAGATAGAAAGACAGTATAACATGGTTGTTAAAGGCATAAATTCTAGAGTTTGACTGCCTAGATTAGAATCTAAGCTCATTTAATATGCATATACAGGAACTTTTAATAAACAAACATATTAAGAATAATAGTCATATGTAATCTATATGATTGGATTGTTATGAGAATTAAGTTAAATTTTACAGCTAAAATGTTTTCAAAACAAAGATCATGCCTGACAGAGTTAAATAGGTAAGTAAGGCTTTACTCAAGGCTACTGAAGTAGGGGAGAGATACTAAAATGCAATCTGAACTCAATTCACCAACTAATATTTGTCAAGGGAGCCAAAAAAAAAAAAAATCAGTGGGCAAAGGACAGTCTTTTTAGCAAATGATTTTGGGTAAATAGGATAAGCAGATGCATAAGAATGAAGTTGGACCCCTCATTTACACCCCTTCAAAAAACTAACTCAAAATGGATCAAAGACTTAAACATAAGACCTGATACCATAAAAGCCCTAGAAGAAAAGTAGGAAAGAAATTCTGGACATTGATCTTAAAAGTGATTTTTCTTTGGATATGACACTAAAAGCATAAGGCTGTAAAGCAAAAATCAACAAGTAAGATTACATCAAACTCAAAACTTCTGCTCAGCAAAAGAAACAATCAGCAGAATGAAAAAGCAACATATGGAGTGGGAGAAAATGTAAGAAAATGTACATTTAATTACATTAAATTTAGTTACATTAAATGTTCATTTTCCTACATTTAAATACATTAAATGTAATGGGAGGATTTATAAAACTCTTACAACTCAATAATAGAAAAAAAATCTGATATGAAAATGGGAAAAGAAATTGAATAGACATTTTTCCAAAGAACATACACAAGTGGTCAACAGGTATATGAAAAATGCCCAACATCACTAATAATAAAGGAAATGCAAATCAAAACTACAATAAGGTAAAGCTCACAATTTTTAGAATGGTTATTATCAAGAAGAAAAGAGATAACAAGTCTTGGTGAGGATATGGAGAAATGGGAACACTTGTGCACTGTTGATGGGAACATAAATCAGTATAGGCACTATGGAAAATAGTTTGGAGTCTCCTGAAAAAGTGAAAAATAAAATTACCACAAGATCAGTAATCCCAATTCTGGATATATATCCAAAGAAAATGAAAGCAGAGTTTCAAAGAGATATTTGCACTCCCATGCTTGTTGAGCATTATTCACAATAGCCAAGATATGAACATAGTTTAAGTTTCTCTCAACTGATGAATGGATACAACAAGTGGCAGAGAAAGAATTTATGATGATAAATTTTCTAAAATAAATACTCTAAGGAAAGGAAGGCTAGGGGCTTAGATTTAGAAAAAATGAGCACTCTGAAGTTTAATCAAGTTGAGGAGAACACTAAGGCCCTCTTGGTTAACACTTAGAAAGCTATTTGACCCCTCTTAGGATATGAGAAGACAAATCATCTGTCCATGATGATAATGTAATTCTAAAGTCAAATTTGTGAACCACTGGCTGCTTAATTTTAATGTGCATGAACTTAACTTCCTTGCTAACCTGAAATAGTAATTTATGGGACCCCTTTTTATTTAGGGGATCTCATCTAGGGCACATGGCTTGGTGACTTGCACCTAGTAGGTGCATTTTTAAATGATCTTTTGTGTTATAAAATGGGCTGCCTTTGGAAAATGTAGATTTCAGACAGTACTTATTGAGAGATTTCCAGAAAATAATTCTGCAATCAGAAACTCTTTTGAGCAGGACATTCCAAAAAAACCTTTGATCAATATTCCCTATTTTGTGAAATAATCTCAAGGAAATAAGGAAATCTTAGTTAATAAAATTCAGTCCCTCAATAGGACAATTAAGATTGGTTGTACATGGAAAGCAGTCAATTAATATTCATCTGGTTGGCTTTCTGCTTCTTTTGAACAGATAAACAGAACCGGTCAAACGTGAAATCAGTTTCCATAGTTTTACAATTCTGTAATTAGATAAGAAGCCAAAAAAACCTGAAGGATGTTTTACCTTTCGGCAGGTACCTGTTCAGTTCAGTTAAGTTCAGTCACTCAGTCGTGTCTGACTCTTTGCGACCCCATGAATCGCAGCATGCCAGTCCTCCCTGTCCATCACCAACTCCCGGAGTCTATGCAAGCACATGTTCATCGAGTCGGTGATGCCATCCAGCCATCTCATCCTCTGTCGTCCCCTTCTCCTCCTGCCCCCAATCCCTCCCAGCATCAGGGTCTTTTCCAGTAAATCAACTCTTTGCATGAGGTGGCCAAAGTACTGGAGTTTCAGCTTCAGCATCAGTCCTTCCAATGAACACCCAGGACTGGTCTCCTTTAGGATGGACTGGTTAGATCTCCTTGCAGTCAAAGGGACTCTCAAGAGTCTTTTCCAACACCATAATTCAAAAGCATCAATTTTTCAGCACTCAGCTTTCTTCACAGTCCAGCTCTCACATCCATACATAATCACTGGAAAAACCATAGCCTTGACCAGATGGACCTTTGTTGGCAAAGTAATGTCTCTGCTTTTTAATATGCTATCTAGTTTGGTCATAACTTTCCTTCCAAGGAGTAAGCGTCTTTTAATTTCATGACTACAGTCAACATCTGCAGTGATTTTGAAGCCCCCCAAAATAAAGTCTGGCACTGTTTCCACTGTCTCCCCATCTATTTCCCATGAGGTGATGGGACCAGATGCCATGATCTTAGTTTTCTGAATGTTAAGCTTTAAGCCAAATTTTTCACTCTCCTCTTTCAATTTCATCAAGAGGCTTTTTAGTTCCTCTTCACTTTCTGCCATAAGGGTGGTGTCATCTGCATATCTGAGGTTATTGATATTTCTCCCGGTAATCTTGATTCCAGCTACATATAAGTTGATTTACTCTGCATATAAGTTAAATAAGCAGGGTGACAATATACAGCCTTGACGTACTCCTTTTCCTATTTGGAACCAGTCTGTTGTTCCATGTCCAGTTCTAACTGTTGCTTCCTGACCTGCATATAGGTTTCTCAAGAGGAGGTCAGGTGGTCTGGTATTCCCATCTCTTGGGCAGGTACCTGAGGGAAAGCTAAAAATAACCAGATTTAAAAATTGTGAAATGTAGCATATGTACAAATTGTCACACACTTCATATGTGTAAGACAATGAATAGTTACAAAGTTGAACATTCCTGAACTACCTCAGAAGGAAGCCATGCTGACAGTCTCAGGGAGTTCCAACTGGTTTTTTTTTTAACCTCTCAGAAGATTGAGAGGTTCACAAGAGAATTTAAACTCTCTGGTCCTAATCTGAATGAACATTTCTGCCTGTATTTTTCTGAATCTTTCCTCCTCATTACTTCAACTATTCTATGAAAACTGCAATCTAAAATTCTCCTCCACTAGTTATTTCTGTATCCATAAAGCCTCAGGACTATCCTTGACCGTCCTGTTAAAATCAATGTTCTTTTCCCTCTATCAGCAGAATCAAGTTGTTATTTTGAAATTAATTTATGTCACTTTTCTTTGCACTATTCACTGAGATCCATCTTGTCACCCACATTTCACAGTGTGACATCTTGTCAAAACCATTTTGCTGCAAGCCTTTTGAAACCAATTTCACAAGTCAAATGCCTGGTCTATATACTAAGAATAAAATTTTCTCCAGTCAGCTAAAATGTGGCTATTGTCATTTTAAATGAAACTGTCCTATAAGAGTAAGACACCCAACTCTGACAGACTCACATATACATATACAGGTATAAGAAAGGTCTAAATGAATGCATCTTTAAATAAAAATTGAAACTGATTGCATATTTAGATAAGCTAATTTAATAAGCACCTGGAAAAAAAAGTGTGATAGAAATGATATCCCTATAATTGTTTTGCTTTTGTCTGGTTTGCCACTTGATAGAATTAGGAAAAAGACTGCCAGTAGAATGGTACAGAAGATTAGCAAATTGTCATCCTAGATAAGAATGCAAAGCCAGCACTCTCTATTCCCATCAATCAGAAGGATAATTCAGTTCCCTTGCATCAGAATCTATTTTCTACCAGATTATAGGGACATATTCTTTTTAATTGTCAAATTTCCCTAATAAGGGACAGCTGTTTACTCTCCAGAGAGTAATTATATTCCAATATTCTAGTGCAGTCTTGAAGATGTAAGCCATAGAAACAAACAAATAAAAAAATCACTGGGTAGTTGGCCTGAATGGATTAAAAAATGTAAATGAAATATCTTAGGGACTCTTTCATCAGATGAGCTCAATTGAGGCTATTTGCTTCTCTCAGTGCAAAGGAAAATCAGGCACTTTATTTAAAGTGGTTCTTTTGAGGCTTTATTTTTGAACACTAATACAACTGTATTATAAATTTGCCCAGGGATTTTTACTGAATATTTAGGTAGTGCTTTACTATATTCAAAGTCCCCAAAGATCACAATCACTGTATAGAAAATTTGAGAAACACTAAATATTAGGTGTGACAAAACCAGAAGTTTCTGTTTTTGGAATTGTGGGAGGTAAAAGTCAGCATAATAAACTGAGGTTCATCTTCTATAGAACTAATTCTCAATTATAGATGATTTATTACTGAGCTATAAAAAGTATGATTTTTTCAGTCTTATTTTAATTAAGCAAAGTTATCTATAATCCTCATTAAGGAATTATGATGAAATATTATTGCTACAAATTAGAGTATGATAGAGTTATTTAAAGTAAGTACTATCAAATCACCAATGTACAAGTCTGTATGGGATCAAGAAAAAAGAAATATAGAAAATAATATTTTATGTATAATGTCTGTGTCAGAGTAGCAAAATTATTAAGCCATATGCTGTTTCCTTAACTTTTATTTCCTTTTGGGGGGGCGTAGAGGGAGAGGGAGGAGATTGGCAAACTATGACCATGACACATACATGGCCTGTTGTTTTTATTTACTTTTTCCTTTCAGGATGTGTTGCTAAGAATATTTTTTGCATTTTATGGCTAATAGGAACTGGATACATAAAGTCTTACATTGAATCCTCAACTTTGACTCTTGAACCCCAAAGAGTAAAATCTTTACCTTCTGGCTCTTTAAGAAAGTTTGTTGGTCTCTGTTTTGCTGATCATAGGGAAATTACAGCTGAAGTTTCTCACATAAGTACTTTTTTTTTAGCAACTTAAGGTCCCTTCTAAGTTTCATTTCATAAGGGATTTTTAAGTGACTAATAGCAATTGAAAGGTATAAAATAATGGGCATTCATTGAGATGATCATATGCTTCTGTTCCTTTAGTCTGTACATGTGGGTGATCACACTGATTTACTACTGAATGCTTTAAATTCAGGTGGTAATATTACTTTAAAATGATAAATTATTATTTTAAAATAATGATAAAATAGGTCAGCTAATATTTTATCTAGAAACTTTGTAACTAATTTGATAATTGAAATGGACCTTTAATTTTCTCTCTCGGTCTTGCTCTCATTGTTTTGTATTAATCTAGTTTTTTCAGTAGTTACATGAACGTTATAAGGCAAGCTGGATTTTAAAAAATTGTTCCAATTTTTAGGTAAACTTGCATATCATATAAATGAATTATTCTTTGAATGTTTGTAAGATGTGAATTATGAAGCCATATGAGCCTGGGTTTTTATTGGGAAGGCATATTTGTTATCTATTGTTGTGAAACAATGTGAATGTAGAGAAAATATTTTTACATTTCTACATAGTTAGGACTTTCTGAAAAAACAAATGTACTTAACCTCAGAACCTATGTTAAAGAGCAAGCCATAGAAGTTAATTTACAGCTGTATACATAGTAAAAACTCTACAGAGATTTACCTAACTACAGAGGTACATTTTCACACTTCAAGGGGAAAAAAGTCATCTTTGGATTGTAAAGCTTGAGGCAATGGCTTTATATTTTCTCTAGAGAGGATTATTTAAATTCCAAAGTACTAAAGTAGAAGTTTTCAAGAAGACTATGATGGGTAGAAGAAGTTGTCTGCCTATTCTTTCTGTATATAAGTACAGAAAATTTATATTCTATATCCCTTGTCTACAAGACAGACTTTATATTTGACCTGGCTCTCATGTTGGTGTTAGTGAACAACTGAGACACAAGGACACAACATGTTTCTTATTATTAAATGAAATCTGCTCTCATTTAGAAATTGCATGTGTCAAAATCAAGTGTGTCATGTCACATTCAGGACAAAATAATAAAGATAAATAAAAAGACCACATTCTGTCAAAAAAAATTCTAGGAGTTTTCATTAAAATTTTATCATCCAATAACTAACAAACAGAGATGGATATTTGCTATATTGAGTCTTCTAATCAATGAACATGATATATCTCTTCATTTATTTAGTTTTCTTAAATTTAAATTTCTTAACTTAATTTCTTAAATTAAATTTTTCTTAATTTTAATTTTTGCTGAAGTTACTATAAATGACATTGTATCTAATTTTGATTCCTACATGTTAAATTGCTTATATATAGAAATACAACTGATTTAACTTTAATAATTATATATCTTGCAAAATTTTATAACATTATTTTCAAAGGCTTTATTTTACAAATTTATTTTACTTTTACAAGGCCAGTCATTTCATCTGCAAATAAAGAGCTATGTTTTTTTAATTCTTAATTTGCATGCCTTTCAGGATATTTAAGTAACTTTATTTGAGCTTTATTTCCTTAGCATGCATCTGAGTCTTTTTTCCACTCTAAACTCTGTATTTTGAATGACATTTAGACCATGGTTGTTGTTTAGTTGCTAAATTGTGATTGACTCTTTGCAACCCCATGGACAGCAGCACACCAGCCTTCTGTGTTCTTCTCTATCACCTAGAGTTTGCTCAAATTCATGTCCATTGAGTTGATGATGCCATCCAACAATCTCATCCTCTGTCACCCCTTTATCCTACTTCCCTCAGTCTTTCCAGCATCAAGATATTGTCCAGTGAGTCAGATTTTCCACATGAGATGGTCAAAGTATTGGGGTTTCAGCTTTCAGCATGAGTTCTTCCAATGAATATTCAGGGTTGATTTTCTTTATGGTTGACTGATTTGATCTAATTACTGTCCAAGGAACTCTGAAGAGTCTTGTCAAGCACCACAATTTGAAAGCATCAATTCTTTGGCACTCAGCCTTCTTTATGGTCCAAATCTCACATGACTACTAGAAACACCGCAGTTTTGATGAGACATATTTTTTTCAGCAAAGTGATGTCTCTCATTTTAAATGTCCAGTCTTGGCTGTCATAGCTTTCCTTCCAAGAAGAAAGCATCTTTTAATTTCATAGCTGCAATCACCATCGGAATTGATCTTGGAGCCCAAGAAAATAAAATCTGTCACTGTTTACAGGTTTTCCCCTTCTATTTTTCATGAAGTATTGGGACCAATGCCATGGCCTTAGTTTTTTGAATGCTGAGTTTTAAGCAAGCTTTTTCACTCTCTTCTTTGACCTTCACAAGACGCTCTCAGTTCCTCTTCACTTTCTGCCTTAGAGAGGTATCGTCTGCATATTTGAGGTTGTTGATATTTCTACCAGCAATCTTGATTCTGGCTTGTGAGTCATCCAGACCAGAATTTCCCATCATGCATCCTGTATATCAGTTAATTAAGCTGGGTGACAATATACAGTCTAGACATACTACTTACCCAATTTTGAATCAGTCCATACTTCCATGTGTGGTTCTAACTGTTGCTTCTTGAACTGTATAGGTTACTCAGGAGACAAGTAAGATGTTTTATTATTCCCATCTCTTTAAGAATTTTTCACAGTTTGTTGTGATCCACACAGTCAAAATCTTTACAATAGTCAATGAAGCAGAAGTAGATATTTTTGTCTGGAATTCCCTTATTTTCTCTATGATTCAACGGATGTTGGCAATTTGATATCAAGTTCTTCTGCCTTTTCTAAATCCAGCTGGTACATCTGGAAGTTCTTGGTTCCAGTCCTGTGATCACTGCTGTTGCTGTTGTTCAGTCACTCTGTCGTGTCCAACTCTTAGTGACCCCATGGACAGCAGCATGCCAGGCTTCCCTGTCTTCACCATCTCCAGAAGCTTGCTCAAACTCATGTCTATTGAGTTGGTGATGCCATCCAATATCTCATCATCTCTCAACCCCTCCTCCTCCTGCCTTCAATTTTTCCTAGAATCAATGTCTTTTCTAATGAGTCAGCTCTTCACATCAGGTGACCAAAGTATTGAAACTTCAGCTTCAGCATAAGTCTTTCCAATGAATATTCTGGACTGATTTCCTTTAGGATGGCTGGTTTGAGCTCCTTGTTATCAAAGGGACTCTCGAGAGTCTTCTCCAATACCACAGTTCAAAAGCATCAAGTCTTCACCGCTCAGCTTTTCCTATGGTCCAACTGTCACATCCATACTTGACTACTGGAAAAACCACAGTCTTGACTAGATGGAAACTTTGTTGGCAAAGTAATGTCTCTACTTTTTAATATGCTGTCTAGGTTTGTCATGGCTTTCCTTCCAAGGAGCAAGCATCTTTTAGTTTCATGGCTGCAGTCACCATTTGCAGTCATTTTGGAGCTCAAGAAATTAAAGTCTGTTATTGTTTCCATTGTTTCCCCATCTATCTGCTGTGAAGTGATGGGACCGGATACCATGATCTTCATTTTTGGAATAGCACTTCAAGAAGAAAAGCTTTTTCACTCTTCTCTTTCACTTTCATGAAGAGGTTTTTTAGTTATTCTTCGCTTTCTGTCATGAGGGTGATGTCATCTCCATATCTAAGGTTATTGATGTTTCTCCAAGGAATCTTGATCCTAGCTTCTGCTTCATCCAGCCGAGCATTTCACATGATGCATATAAGTTAAATAAGCAGGTGACAGTATACAGCCTTAATGTATACCTTTTCCCAATTTGAAATCAGTTTGTTGTTCCATGTCCAGTTCTAACTCTTGCTTCTTGACCTGCATGCAAATTTCTCAGGATTCAGGTAAGGTGGTCTGGTATTCCAGTTTCTTTAAGAATTTCCCACAGTTTGCTGTGATCCATACAGTCAAAGGCTTTAACATAGTCAATGATGCAGAAATAGGTATTTTTCTGGAATTCTCTTCTTTTTCTATGATCCAACAGATGTTGGCAATTTGATCTCTTGTTCCTCTGCCTTTTCTAAATACAGCTTAGATGTCTGGAAGTTCTCAGTTCACATACTTTCGAAACCTGGCTTGGAGAGTTTAAGCATTATTTTGCTAGTGTGTGGAATGAGGATAATCATTCGGTAGTTTGAACATTCTTTGGCATTGCCTTTCTTTGGGACTGGAATGAAAACTGAGCTTTTCCAATCCTGTGGTCACTGCTGAGTTTTCCAAATTTGCTGGCATATTAAGTGCAGCACTTTCACAGCATCATCTTTGTATTTGAAATAGCTCAACTGGAATTCCATCACCTCCACTAGCTTTGTTTGTAGTGATGCTTCCCAAGGCCCACTTGACTTCCTTTTCCAGGATGTCTGGCTCTCTGTGAGCGATGACACCATCGTGGTTATGTGGGTCATGAAGATCTTTTTTGTATAGTTTGTCTGTGTATTCTTGCCAACTCTTCTTAATATCTTCTGCTTCTGTTCGGCCCATACTGTTTCTGTCCTTTATTATGGCCATCTTTGTATGAAACTTTCCCTGGTATCTCTAATTTTCTTGAAGAGATCTATAGTCTTTCTGACAAAACGTGGTCCACTGGAGAAGGGAATATCAAACCACTCCAGTATTCTTGCCTCAAGAACCCCATGAACAGTATGAAAAGGAACAGAAAAGTGGCACTGGAAGTAGAGCCCTACAGGTCAGTAGATATCCAATATGCTATAGGGGAAGAGGGGACAAATACTTCCATAAAGAGAGCTGGGGCAAAGTAGAAAAGACATTCAGTTGTGGATGTGTCTGATGGTGAAAGTAATGTCTGATGATGTAAAGAGCAATATTGCATAGGAACTTAGAATGTTAGGTCCATGAATCAAGGTAAATTTGACATGGTCAACCTGGAGATAGCAAAAGTGAACATCAACATTTTAGGAATCAGTGAGCTAAAATGGACTGGAATGGGCAAATTTAATTCAGATGACCATTATATCTAGTACTGTGGGCAAGAATCCCTTAGAAAAATGGATTAGCCCTCATAGTCAACAGGAGAGTCTGAAATGTAGTACTTGGGTGCCATTTTCAAAAATGACAGACTGATCCCAGTTTGTTTCCTAAGCAAACCCTTCAACATCACATAATCCAAGTCTATGCCCCAACCACTATTGCCAAAGAATCTAAAATCACGTGGTTCTGTGAAGACCTACAAGACTTTCTAGAACTAACACACAACACACAAAATACCATTTATTTTTGTTTATAATATTTTTAAATATTATGGTATCTGTCTGCCCTCATTTGTTTGTTTATATTTCTGTTTCTCTTTTTTTTTCCTTCCTCACTTTTCTCTAGAGAAGGATGATTTTTGAATACTTTGAAGATTTTTAGGAATCTTTCTTGATTTATTTACCATGTTTATTACTGCACCATTTTGTATAGGTTTCACAATAGCTAATGTAGGTATTATAATACATACATATACACAACTTGCCATGGTCTAGTGATATCCTTATTTTACCACTTCAAGTGAGTTGTAGAAATCTTACTGAAGTGCACTTCTCTTCAGTGCATCAGATGGTATTATAATTTTTGTTCCAATCATCAGATATGATTTTTTAAATCTTAGAGCAGAAGATAGTCTTTTATATTTTCCTTAATTCTTGTCCATTTATTAT
The DNA here is from genome assembly GCF_019320065.1 of Cervus canadensis. Lineage (NCBI taxonomy): Eukaryota > Metazoa > Chordata > Mammalia > Artiodactyla > Cervidae > Cervus > Cervus canadensis. The sequence goes on from NC_057399.1 coordinate 38,738,460, forward strand.
TGTTTCTTTTCCTGTTTTAGTCCCAGTCTTTCTCTGCTACATTATCTTTGCTGATTGGAGCATTTCCTTTAACATTCTTTAAAGAATGTTCCCCTAGTGACAAATGTTCATCATTTTCATTTGCATGAAAATGTGCTTGTTTTCTCTGAATTCTTGAAGGATATAGAATGCAGGATTGACCTTTATTATCTCTCAGACTTTTAAGCATTATGCCACTTATTCTTGGGCTCCATAGTTTTAGTTGAAAACTCTATTATCATTCAGTTGGTTTTCTCTAATGAATAACCAACAATCCTCTTGATATGTTATCAATTTTATTGTTTGTCAGAGATTTTTGGCTCAGCTGAGCTTCTCTTACTGAATCCATGGACCAACTATTTTTAAAAAGTATTTCTGAAAAGACCCTAATTATTATCAAAGTAGTTTTCTTCCAAATATTTTTATTAGAAGGAGAACAAAGAATCAGAATTTTAACTGCTATACTTAAGCACTTTTCTCATCCTTAGTTCCCAGGGACACTGTTAACAACTTTTTAAAGAGTGCCTGAAGAACTACAGATGGAGGTTCATAACATTGTACAGGAAGCAGTAACCAAAAGCATCCCAAAGGAAAAGAAATGCAAGAAGGCAAAAATGGTTGTCTGAAAAAGCTTTACAAAGAGTGGAGGAAAGAAGAGAAGCTAAAGGAAAGGGGGAAAAGGTAAGATAAGCCCAACTGAATGTAGAGCTCCAGAGAATAGCAAGGAGAAATAAGAAGGTCTTCTTAAACGAACAATGCAAAGAAATAGAGGAAAACAATAGAATGGAAAAGACTAGAGATTGCTTCAAGAAATTTGGAGATATAAAAGGAATATTTCATGCAAGGATGGGCACAATAAAGGACAGAAACTGTAGGGACCTAACAGAAGCAGGAGATCAAGAAGTGGCAGGAATACACAGAAGGATTATATAAAAAAGGTCTTAATGGCCCAGATAACCATGATGGTATGGTCACTCACCTAGAGTCAGACATCCTGGAGCATGAGGTCAAGTGACTTAGGAAGCATTACTATGAACAAAGCTAGTGGATGTGACAGAATTCAAGCTGAGCTATTTAAAATCCTGAAAGATGATGCTGTTAAAATGCTGCTCTCAATATGTCAGCAAATTTGAAAAACACAAGTGACAGAGGACTGAAAAAAACCATTTTCATCCCAATCCCAAAGAAGAGCAATGCCAAAGAATGTTCAAACTACTATACAATTGGGCTTATTTCACATGCTAGCAAGGATATGCTCAAAATCTTTCAAGCTAGGCTTTAGAAGTACGTGAACTGAGAACGTCCAGATGTACAAACTGGGTTTTGAAGAAGTAAAGGACCCAGAGATCAAATTGCCAACATTTGTTGGATCATGTATAAAGCAAAGAAGTTTCAGAAAAACATCTACTTCTGCTTCATTGACTACACTAAAGCCTTTGACTATGTGGATCATAACAAACGGTGGAAAATTCTTAATGAGACAGCTGAGAGTATCAGACTGCCTTATTGGTCTCCTGAAAAACCTGTATGTGGGTCAAGAAGCAACATTTAGAACCGGACATGAGATAACTGACTGGTTCAAAATTGAGAAAGGAGTATGTCAAGGCTGTGTATTGTCACCCTACTCATCTGACATATATGCTGTGTGTGTGCATGCTTCAGCTGTGTCTGACCCTGTGTGACCCTAAAGACTAGCCTGCCAGGATCCTCCCTGTCCATGGGCTTCTCCAGGCAAGACTACTGGAGCATCTTGCCATTCCCACATCCAGATGATCTTCCTGACCTAGGGATTGACTCCATATCTCTTATTTCTCCTGCATTGGGAAATGTGTTCTTTACCATTAGCACCATAGATTAAAACAGGCAAGATGCCAGATTGGGTAAATCACAAGCTAGAATCAAGATTGCCAGGAGAAATACCAACAACCTCAGGTATGCAGATGATACCTCTCTAATGGCAGAAAGTAAAGAGGAACTAAAGAGCCTCTTGATGTTGATGAAAGAGGAGAGTGAAAAAGCTGGCTTGAAATTCAACATTTAAAGAAGAAGTAAGATTGTGGCATCTGGTCTCATAACTTCATGGCAAATAGAAGGCAAAAAGTGGAAATAGTGGCAGATTTTATTTTATTGGGCTCTAAAATCACCATGATTGGTGACTGCAGTCATGAAATTAAAAGACACTCCTTGGAAGGAAAGCTATGACAAACCTAGACAGAGTAGACATCAAAGATAACCCTTTGCCAACAAATTTCCGTTATAGTCAAAGCTATGATTTTTCCAGTGGTCATGTATGGATGTGAGAGTTGCACCATAAATAAGGCTGAGTGGTTGCACCATAAAGTGTCTGAAATATTGATGAATTCCAATTGTGATGCTGGAGAAGAATCTTGAGAAGACTAGTCAATTGTAAAAGAAATCAGCCCTGAATCTTCACTGGAAGGAGTGATGCTAAAGCTGAAGCTCCAATACTTGGGCTACCTGATGCAAAGAGCTGACTCATTGGAAAAAACCTGATGCTGCGGAAGACTAAAGGCAAAAGAAGAAGGAGGTGGCAGAGGATGAGATGGTTAGATAGCATCACTGGCTCAATGGACATGGATCTGAGCAAACTGAGAGATACTAGTGGGCAGAGGAGGCTAGTGTGCTACAGTCCAGAGGATAAAAAAGAATCAGACAGGACTTAGTGACTGGACAACAACAACAATCTGTATTTATGATGCTTGACCACCAACAGAACATATATTAGCTTTGAAATCCCCCTTGTTTCTTGGCCTGTTCTCTAGAGAGCTAATGTTTGTTTCCTTATCTGCCATATCCATACACTAGTTCAATTAGGTTAGTAAGATATTTCTAGTGAATTTCTTTTCACATGGATAAAGTCCCTCTTTGGTATAAGTAAGTTGGATTCTGACTGTTTTTAAAACAAAAGTATCAGCTTTTGGTTAAATCCAATCATTCATTGGATAGGCTAGTCCCAAGCCTCTAAAGCTGAAAACATGTTTATCCTCTGATGCACAATGTGGATGTGATTCCCTAGTTTAGATTTTTAATCTTTAAAAGGTTATTCAACATATTTCACATTTCAAGTTTGTCTGCATGTCGGTAAGTTTTTGCTGTAAAACAAACTGCCCCAAAATTAGTGACTTAAAACAATAACCATGTATATAACTTACAATTCTGTGAGTTGGAAATTTGGCTGGACTCAAATAAGTGTTTTTATTGCTCTCTGCTTGGCACACAAAATCAGATGATGATTTAGCTGCCTAGCTAGTCCAGGCATCCTCAACTTTAACTCTCTTTCATGTGTTTGTTCCTTATCCACCAAGCTATTCCAGGCCTTTCCACATGCAAAATCTCTTGTGGTCCTAACTCAAAACTGGCACTTTATTTCTGCTACATTCTCTAGGCAAGCCAGTAGTCTAATATAAACCACAGAAGTGGGGAGATAGACCCTAACCCTTGATGAATAGAGGTTCACATACACATTATAAAGACAATCATAAAGTATGGCCAATTTTCAAAGCCAGTAGAGTATTTTTTTTTCATGTTTCCTATCACTTCATCTAAATTTCTATTTGTTTTATTTAATTACTTTGAAAATTACTTGATAAGTTTTTTTTTTCTTCAAATTGATCTAGAAACTCACATTGTAGAGAGTAATCTCAATTTTTATTTCTATGGTGACATCAATAGGGTTTGTGTATGTATATGTGTGTGCTTCTGTGTAGCAATGCTGAAAATGGTGAAAGGGTCTCATTTCTTTTGTTATATGAAAGTATTGCTTAAGACTGTTGAAGTTCTTTTTCTTTGTATTTTGCTTTTGTATTTTTTCCTATATGTCCCTGAAGTTCTATATGTCCAAGAGTGTTAGTGAAAGATTCCTACATAGTGCCAGTGGTATGAAATTTATCTTTAATCTATACCTACAAAATGTCCGTTTTCATTCCAATCGTGAAGAAAGGCAATGCCAAAGAATGCTCAGACTACCGCACAATTGCACTCATCTCACATGCTAGTAAAGTAATGCTCAAAATTCTCCAAGCCAGGCTTCAACAGTACATGAACCATGAACTTCCAGATGTTCAAACTGGATTTAGAAAAGGCAGAGGAGCCAGAGATCAAATTGCCAACATCCGTTGGGTCATCAAAAAAGCAAGAGAGTTCCAGAAAAACATCTACTTCTGCTTTATTGACTACGACAAAACCTTTGACTGTGTGGACCACAACAAACCCTAGAAAATTCTTCAAGAGATGGGAATACCAGATCACCTCACCTGCCTCTTGAGAAATCTGTATGCAGGTCAGGAAGCAAGAGTTAGAACTGGACATGCAACAACAGATTGGTACCAAATAGAGAAAGGAGTATGTCAAGGCTGTGTCACCCTGCTTATTTAGCTTATATGCAGAGTACATCATGAGAAATGCTGGGCTGGATGAAGCACAAGCTGGAATTAAGATTGCTGGGAGAAATATAAATAATATCAGATATGCAGATGATACCACCCTTATGGCAGAAAATGAGGAAGAACTAAAGAGTCTCTTGATGAAAGTGAAACAGGAGAGTGAAAAAGTTGGCTTAAAACTCAACATTCAGAAAACGAAGATCATGGCATCTGGTCCTATCACTTCATGGCAAATAGATGTGGAAACAGCGACAGACTATTTTTTTGTGCTGCAAAATCACTGCAGATGGTGATTGCAGCCATGAAATTAAAAGACACTTGCTTCTTGGAAGAAAAGTTATGACCAACCCTAGACAGCATATTAAAAAGCAGAGACATTACTTTGCCAACAAAGGTCTGCCTAGCCAAAGCAATGGTTTTTCCAGTAGTTATGTATGGATGTGACAGTTGGATTATAAAGAAAGCTGAGCACCAAAGAATTGATGCTTTTGGACTATGGTGTTGGAGAAGACTCTTGAGAGTCCCTTGGACTGCAAGGAGATCCAACCAGTCAGTTCTAAAGGAGATCAGTCCTGGGTGTTCATTGGAAGGATTGATGCTGAAGCTGAAATTCCAATATTTTGGCCACCTTCTGTGAAGAACTGACTCATTTGAAAAGACCCTGATGCTGGGAAAGATTGAAGGCAGGAGGGGAAGGAGATGACAGATGATGAGATGGTTGGATGGCATCACCGACTCAATGGACATGAGTTTGAGTAAACTCCAGGAGTTGGCAATGGAAAGGGAGGCCTGGCATGTTGCAGTTCATGGGGGCGCAAAGAGTTGGACATGACTGAGTGACTCAACTGAACTGAACTGATACCTACAAAATATTAACTTCTCAAAACATCAGGCAGAAATAACCACCCATGTTGCTTCTCAGTGAAAATAGCAGAATTTTCTTTTCTGTATTTACTAGTGTGTGCATGCTCAGTTTCTCAGTCATGTCCAACTCTCTGTAACCTCATGGTCTGTGGTCCTCCAAGCTCGTCTGTTCATGGCCTTTTCCAGGCAAGCATACTGGAGTGAGTTGCCATTTCTTCCTCCAGGGTATCTTCCTGACCTATGGATCAAAGCTGCTTCTCCTGAGTCTCCTTCATTGGCAGGCAGAATCTGTACCACTGAGCTACTTGGGAAGCCCATTTAGTAGTGAAGAAACTTTTAAGACTTCAGTGTTTCAGACCTTTTGGTTTCAGCTCCCCTATTTGGTCTATGATGATAAAATACTGGCCTCAAACTCCCTCAGTGCTTATATTCTCAGTGTTTCCCACACTTTCTTGGTATCAGCTTGTGATTTTGTTTCTTTGTTGAAATCTAAAATTTATTTTTGGTCACAGGGGATTTTTTCTTTCTTTTATTTTTTTTTTTCTTTTATTTTTAATTTAAAATTTTCATTGCTGTTTGTGTATTTTATTTTAAAATTTCTGTGTGTTTGAAGCAGGATGGATAATCTGTATTAGCTCTAAAACTGTACCAAAATAGTTATAAGAGGTGCTTTTTTCTTATTCTTGTAAATCTTCAGGACTATAGGACACACTTAACTGACTTTAGGACGCATGAATAACCATGTCTCAGGAAAGTTCACCTTAGTGATTTAATAAGCCAGCCATGCCTATCTTAAACATTAGAGAGTGTTTCCATTTTAATTGAATCCTGAGTTTTGTTGTTGTTTTTTTGATCAATAAACATATCTCATTAGGAAATAGATACTATCTCCTTTTATCTACTGTGTCCTTTGAAGTTACTGAAATATTAAAGCATAATGGTGCTATATCTGATTACACTCCCTTCTAAAATCCTGACTTTCTCTATTTATAAATTCCATGTAGACTGTTGTCTCAATATCAGAAGTGGTTTCACTAACCTCTAGACTTGTCTTTTGTGTGTGCAGAGATTCTACAAACTGGTAGTTTTAAGTAGAACTTTGAGCTTTTACACAGCACATTGTAATTGTAGGATATAAATGTCTCTTCCAGGGAATATCTTATATATATATTTTTTTAACAAACACTAATCTCAGGAGTTTATTGAGTGAAAAAATGAGGCAAGGAGTCAAACTATTTTGAAAAATGCTATACACTACCCCATTTTAGGGTATTCATAATGTATATTCAAATTATAACACTTATAAAAATACTGTCATAAAGAACTTAGTTTTATCTTTAATCTTATATATTTTAAGATATATTAAAGAAGAGTTTTAGGTTTATAATAAAACAGAGAGAAAGATACAGAAATTTTATATGTTCTCTACCCCTGCACATACATAGCCCCCTCCATTATAAATATGCAGAAAGGTACTTTTTTTTTTTTAACAAAAAATCAACCTTCATTGTTATATCAAAATTAACCAAAGTTTATAGTTTTCATTAGAGCTCACTCTTAGTGCTCTGAATTCTGTGCATTGAACAAATATATAATGCATATATCCATCCTTATAATATGATGCAGAATATTTTCATTATTCTAATAATCCTCTGTGTTCTGCCTATTCATGTCTTTCCCCTTATCCCATAGTAATCACTGATCTTTTTACTCTTTTTATTATCTCCATAGTTTTGTCCCTCCCATAATGTCTTATAGATAAAATTATATAATAGGCAGACTTTTTCAGTTTGGCTGCTTTCACTCAGAATTATGAATTTAAGGTTCCTCCTTATATCTTTTTATGGCTCCATAGCTCATTTCCTTTTAGAGCTGAATAATATTTCATTTTTGAATGTACCACAGTTTATTTATCCATATACCTCCCTAAGGGTATCTTAAGTACCACCAAGTTTTGGTAATTATGAATAAAGCTGTCATAAATATCTCTGTACAGGTTTCTCCATAGATATAAGTTTTCAACTTCTTTGAGTAAGTGCCAAGTGTCATGATTGCTATATCATATAAGTACCTATAGTTTTCAAAGAAGCTAACAAAATGTCTTCATACTGGCTCTTCCATTTTTCATTCACATCATCAATAAATGAGAATTCCTGTTGTTCTACATATTACCCCACACTGTGGGTTGTCAGTGTTCTAGAGTTTGGCAATTCTAGTTGCTGTGTAGTCTCATCGTTTTAATTTGTATTTACCTGATGACACATGATGCGAAACATATTTTCATTTGATTAATAGCTATACAAATATCTTGTTTGCTTAGGTATCTGTTCAAGTCTTTGATCCAGTTTTTGAACTTTTTTCTTGTTGAGTTTTAAAAGTTTTTTGCATACTTAGGATATGTAAAGATGTCCTTTATCAGATATGCATTTTGCAAATATTTTCTCCCATTCTGAGTCTTGATTTTTCATTCTCTTGACAGTATCCTTCACAGAGCAAGCTTTTATTTTTTGTGACTCTGCATGGTTTATGGAATCTTAGTTTCTTGTTGTTATTCAGTCACTGAGTCATGTGACTCCATGAACTGCAGCATTCCAGGCTTCCTTGTCTTTCACTATCTACCAGAGTTTCCTCAAACTCATATCCATGAGTCAGTGATACCATCCAAGCATTTCATCCTATTGTTCCCTTCTCCTTCTGCCTTCAATATATCCCAGCATCAGGGTCTTTTCTAATGAGTCAGTTCCCCACATTAGGTGGCTAAAGTATTCGAACTTTAGCTTCAGCATCAGTCCTTCCAAAAAATACTCAGGGTTGATTTCCATTAAGATTGACTGGTTTGATCTCTTTCAGTCCAAGGAACTCTCAAGAGTCTTCTCCAGTACCACAGCACAAAAGCATCAATTATTTGGCATTAAGCCTTCTTTACGGTCCAACTCTCACATCCATACATGACTACTGGAAAAATCGTCGCTTTGACTATACGGGCCTTTGTTGACAAAGTAATGTACCTGTTTTTTAATATGCTCTTTAGGTTGGTCATAGCTTTTCTTCCAAGGAGAAAGTGTCTTTTAATTTCATGACTGCAGCCACCTTCTGCAGTGATTTTGGAGCCCAAGAAAATAAAGTCTCTCACTGTTTCCATTGTTTCCCTATCTATTTACCATGAAGTGATGGGACCAGATGCCATGATTTTTATTTTTTGAGTGTTGAATTTTAAGCCAGCTTTTACACTCTCCTCTTTCACCTTCATCAAGAAGCTCCTTAGTTCCTCTTCGTTTTCTGCCATAAACGTATCATCTACATATCTGATGTTATTGATATTTCTCCCAGCAGTCTTGATTAAAACTTGTGCTTTATCCAGCCCAGCATTTTGCATAATGTAATCTGCATATAAGTTAAATAAACAAGGTGACAATATACAGCCTTGATGTACTCCTTTCCCAATTTTGAACCTGTCCATTGTTCCATGTCTGGTTCCAACTGTTGTATCTTGACCTGCATAAAGGTTCCTCAAAAGATAGATAAGGTGGTCTCTTATTCCCATCTCTTTAAGACAGTCAATAAAGCTGAAGTAGATGTTTTTTTTCTGGAACTTGCTTTTTCTATGATCCAATGGATGTTAGCAATTTAATCTCTGGTTCCTCTGCCTTTTCTAAATCCAGCTTGAACATCTAGTAGTTCTCAGTTTACGTACTGTTGAAGCCTGGCTTGTACAATTTTGTAATGACTAGCATTACTTTGCTGGCATGTGAAATGAGTGAAATAGTGTGGTAGTTTGAACATTTTTGACATTACCCTTCTTTGGGATTAGAATGAAAATGGACCTTTTCCAGTCCTGTGGTCACTGCTGAGTTTTCCATATTTGCTGGCATATTGAGTGCAGCACTTCTACAGTATCATATTTTAGGATTTGAAATAGCTCAGCTGGAATTCCATCACCTCCACTAACCTTGTTCATAGTGATGCTTCCTAAGGCCCACTTGACTTTGCACTCCAGGATGTCTGGCTCTAGGTGAGTGATCACACCATTTTGGTTATCTGTGTCATTAAGATCTTTTTTGTACAGTTCTTCTGTGTATTCTGGGCTTCCCTTGTGGCCCACCTGGTAAAGAATCTGCCTGTAATGCAGGAGACCTGGGTTTGATCCCTGAGTTGGGACGATCCCCTGGTGAAAGGAAAGGCTACCCACTCTAGTATCCTGGCCTGGAGAATCCCATGGACTGTATAGTCCATGGAGTCACGAAAGTCAGACCCAACTGAGCAACTTTCACTTTCACTTTCATTTTCTGTGTATTCTTGCCACTTCTTAACATGTTCTGCTTCTGTTAGGTCCATACCATTTCTTTCCTTTATTGTGCCCATCTTTGTATGAAATGTTCCCTTGGTATCTCTAATTTTCTGCAAGAGATCTCTAGTCTTTCCCTTTCTATTACTTTCTATCCCTGAACTGCTAGGGAACTCCCTAAAGTATTTTTTTAATGAAGTCCAGGTTACAAATGACTTACCTCATGGATTATGCCTTTGGTATTATATCTAAAAAGGTAACACGATATCCCAAGGCAATAGAATTTCTCCCAAGGCAATAGGATAAGTTGTCTCCAGGTGTTTTATAGTTGTATGTTCTACATTTAGATCTGTGATCCATTTAGAATTATCTTTTATGGATATTGTAATTCCATGTAAATTGCTTTTTAAAATTTCCATTTAATCTCCCAATATTTGTTTTAAAAATATTTGTTTTCTTCATTGTCAAAACATTATAAGTTGACCATATTTATTGGAATCTATTTCTGGGTGCAGCATTTTGTTCCATTGATCTATTTGTCTATTCTTTCATAAATGTCATAGTGTCTTAATTAGTTACTTTATAGACAGTATTGAAGTCACATAGTATCAGTCCTCTGGATTTCCTTTTCTCCTTCAATATTATGTTGTTTATTCTGGATCTTTTGCTTCCCTACATAAGCTTCAGAATCAGTTTATTGTGTGTGTGTGTGTGTGTGTGTGTGTGTGTGTGTGTGTGTGTTAGTTGCTCAGTCATGTCCAACTCTTTGTGAACCCATGGACTGTATCCTGCCAGGCTCTCCTGTCCATGAAATTCTCTAGGCAAGAATACTGAAGTGGATTGCCATTTCCTTCTCCAGGGGATCTTCCTGACCTAGTGATTGAACCCAGTTCTCCTACATTGCTGGCAGATTTTTTACCATTTGCGCCACCAGGGAAGCCCCCTCAGTTTAATATAGTTGCTTTTAAAATCTTGCTGGAATTTTGATGGATATTGCATTGAATCTACAGAGCAAGTTGGAAGTAAATGATTTTCATGACACTATTTTGTCTTAGTATGAACACAGATTATTTTTTCATTTGTTTACTTCATTGTTTTGGTTCATCAGAAGTTTATAGTTTTCATCTCCATTTTATTCATTACCTCTCTAATCTTTATTATATCATTCCTTGTTCTGACTTTAGTCTATTTATTTTTCTTTTTCTAACACTTTTAGCTGGAAAGCTAGGTTGCTTGAAATTTTTCTTGTTTATTGAGGACCCCATGTTGCTATGAACATACCTCTTAGAACTGCTTTTGTTACATCCTGTAGATTTTGGGGAACTGCATTTCCATTTTCATTTGTCTCTAGATATTTTTTTGATTTCCTCTTTGATTTAATGGTTGGCTCACTGGTTTAGTAGAATGTTGTTCAGTCTCCATGTGTTTGTGTTCTTCTATATTCTTTCTTTTTTTTTTTCTTTTTGTATAAATTTTTAGTTTCATACTGTTTTGTCAGAAAACAGAAATACTTGTTATAATTTCTATTGTCTTAAATTTGTCAAGACTTGTTTTTGTGACCTACTCTGTGAACCACCTGTAGAACATTTCATGCACACTTGAAATGATTCTGTATTCTACTTTTTCAGTACATAAAATCCTAAACATGTTACTTAAGTCCAATGGTTCAATGTGTCATTTAAGACTACTGTTGCTTATTGATTTTCTTTCTAGATGATCTATCCATTGATGTCAATATTTGTTCTTTCATTGTAAATTCCTCCACGATATCTGTTAGTATATATTTAGGTGCTCCTGTATCAGGTACTATTATGTAACAAGTGTAATATCCTCTTCTTGTATTGATCTCTTTATCATTATATAACCCCCTCCTTTGGGTTTTGTTACAGACTTTTATTTTAAAGGATCATTTCACAGGGCACAGAATAGGTTGATCTGTTATTTCTCTCAATATTTTGCTCAGCTTTTTTCTTTCTTGCATGCATTCTGAGGAGTCATGTGATTCTTATATTTACTTGCCTATAGGTAAAGTTTATTTTTCTCCTCTGGGATTGTTTGAGATTGTTTATCTTTGTTTTTCTGTAGTTTGAAGATAATATATGTAATTGTAGGTTTTGGGCATTTTCCTACTTTGTGTTCTCTGAACTTCTTGGATCTTTGGTTTTACTTGGGAAAAATTCTCAGTCATTATTGATTTAAATGTTGCATCTGTTTTCTGCTTCTTTTTCTCCTTCTAATATTTCTATTACATGTACTGTACAACTTTTGTAGTTGCCCCAAGGTCTTTGAATCTTATGTTTATTTCTTTTCTCAGTCTACTCTTTGTTCTTTGAGGATTCTATTGATGTATGCTCTGGTGCAGGTGGTCTCATGGTAAAGAACCCACCTTCCAGAGCAGGAGACATAAGAGATGCAGATTGGCTCTCTGGGTCAGGAAGATCACCTGAAGTAGGGCATGGCAACCTGCCCCAGTATTCTTGCCTGATGACTCCCATGGACAGAGGAACCTGGTGGGCTACAATCCATATTGTCACAGAAAGTTGGGCATAACTAAAGTGACAGCATGCATGCAACACTAGCACAGAAATTTTATATCTCATCTGTGTTCAATCTACTAATGAACACTTCAAGTGCATTCTTCATTTCTGTTATAGGTTTTAAAAACATCTCTAGTATTTATTTTTTGTTCTCTCTTAAGATTTGCCTCTCTCTACTTACATTGTTTATCTGTTCTCACATGCTGTCTACTTTATCCATTAGAACCTTTGGCATATTAATCATGAAAAAGAAAAGTGGGAAGTGTCACCTTGGAAGCCTGGCAGGCTACAGTCCATGCGGTCACAAAGAGTTGGACACCACTGAGTGACTGATACACACTGGACTTTAGCCGCCAGGCTCCTCTGTCCACGGAATTCTCCAGGCGAGAATACTGGAGTGGATTGCCATTCCATTCTCCGGAGGATCTTCCCAACCCAGGAATCAAACCTGGGTCTCCCACATTGCAGGCAGATTCTTAACTGTCTGATAGTTGTTTTAACTTTCTGGTCTAAGAATCCAGCCCCACTGACAGGTCTGGTTCTGGTGCTTGCTCCATATCTTCAAATTATGTTTTTGCCATCTGGTATATCTTGTAATTTATTTATTTATTTATTTTTCTTACTGGTTTTCATACTGTTTATGGGATTCTCATGGCAAGAATACTGGAGTGGTTTCCCATTCCCTCCTCCAGTGGACCACATTTTGTCAGAACTCTCCACTATAACATAACCATCTTTGGTGGCCCTACGTGGTATGGCTCATAGATTCATTGAGTTATGCAAGCCCCTTCACCATGACAAGGCTGTGATCCATGAAGGGAGAAAAGACCCTGATGCTTAGAAAGATTGAAGGCAAAAACAGAAGGGAGTGGTAGAGGATGAGATGGTTAGTTAGCATTACTAACTCAATGGACATGAATTTGAACAAACTCCAGGGGATGGTGAAGGACAGGGAAGCCTGGTGTGCTGCAGAAAAAACAGAAAAGCCTGGTGTGCTGCAGAAAAAATCTGTGTCTACAGATTTGCAAAGAGTCAGATACGACTTAGTGACTAAACAACAACAGGCTTTGAATCGTGTGGTGCTGAAGTCTGAAGGGAGACGAAACTTTCTATAGTTAGTTCTGTGATTAAATCTCCATATTTTTGTGTGTGAACCTATGCCTTTGAAATATGAATTTTATAAGTGTTTATTATTTTTTGTCCTCTCCCTCATAGATTGGATAGGATGGCTAGCATGAAAGGGAGTGAATAATTTCCTTCCCCAGGTCACTCATGCTCTGGAAGTTTAGGGTCTTCTTAGTTAATTTTCCCAAAAGGCAGGCCTTGTTATAAATAGACTGCTTTGGCATATTTCAAAATGGGTTCTTGCCCCCGTACCTGCTGGAAGACTTAGGGTGTTTTTTCTGGTATTTACTGTGGGATCCTGGTAAAGCTCCTGGAGGTATGTCTAACAGTATTGTGAGGGTTCCCTAATGACTGGGTCCTCTCGAGTTTTTAATTTTCAGACTTGTCTGCACTAAACCTCCAGCAGTTCTTCAATTACAGTTCATGTTTTCCTAGCTAAGCACAGTTCCTGTGGGAGTTTCTGATTATGAATATGCTCTGGTGAAACTTGATTCCCTTTAAAAGCCCACTCCAGTCATGAGAGCAGGACTTTGCCCTGTGTTTGTGTCTTGTTTATAGATCCCACTAAAATGATTGATTTTCAATTTATTCAGTAGTTACTTGTTAGGATGGTGACCCCAAAAAAGAAATCCCACAATACAACTGGATACAAAGATTAAGATGTCTTATGAAAACTACCTATATCCCTTTTCCAAGAATGATTGTCTTCCAAACTTTACTACAATGCTATGTATTACATTTTATAAAATATTTTTATAGGTGATCCTTTTATAGGTTCTTATATTAACAATTAGAAACCTGCATCAAAATAATTATTACAGAAAGGTTGGGTTTGATTGACCATATACTGCTCATTCATGGCACTTAAAAAAAAAAAAAGGAAGCCTCTTATTAATGATTATGTTGTCAGATATTTTGCATTAATATGTTATTTATTTTGCAAAAGAAAAAGGAAGTTTCTGTATTCTGTACACCATTTGCTGAGTCTGTACCAAAGGACTGAACACTCAGTCTAAACAGAAAAATGACTTAAGGAGAAAATGTAAGATAATAAGAAAGGTTAATTCATGACTAATTCCCAAACTTTTACTAAATCCCCCTGTGTCTCAATCACTATGTAGGTATTACAGATACAAGCAGAAGAATTAGACTTTGTGTTTCTCTCTTGTCTTCTAGATATTATCTAAAACTATATTCCAGTTTTAGTTTATCCAGCTGAATTATTTTCAGTTTGTCCAACTAACATGTTGTATGATGCTTCTCTCTTGTATTTCAAATCTCTTTAGCCTTCTAAGATTAACTTCTTATACCACCCTGGGTGTAAATGTTTTATGATTTTTATCTATTAGCCATGACAGACACTCTATCTATTTCAGAAGAGCCCTATTATACCACCAGCTGGAAATCTTTACACTTGCCAGTTTTTCAACCACTTGTGCAGAATTCTAATCTTGCATCATCTACCCTATAACCCTGAAGCTAAATTGGCAATATTTCTTAAGGCACCATGTGAAGAGATTTAATCCAAAGCAACCATGTAAAATGATACATGTGCTACCAATTTAAATGCTGCCCTTTATGTGTGCAGTTTAAAGGGAGAAATTATTTGTTGCAATGAACTCTAAAATTTCTAGGAAGAAGAAATGATATTGTAAGAAAACCAGTGAGATTTTAAAAGATCATAAAAAGCAGTACATTTATCTGCACTAATAATTGACTAAACACCTGGAGTAACAGGCAAATTTGGCCTTGGAGTACGGAATGAAGCAGGGCAAAGGCTAAGAGAGTTTTGCCAAGAGAACACACTGGTCATAGCAAACACCCTCTTCCAACAACACAAGAGAAGACTCTACGCATGGACATCACCAGACGGTCAACACCAAAATCAGATTGATTATATTCTTTGCAGCCAAAGATGGAGAAGCTCTATACAGTCAGCAAAAACAAGACCAGGAGCTGATTGTGGCTCAGATCATGAATTCCTTATTGCTAAATACAGACTTAAACTGAAGAAAGTAGGGGAAACCACTAGACCATTCAGGTATGACCTAAATCAAATCCCTTATGACTATACAGTGGAAGTGTGAAATAGATTAAAGGGACTAGATCTGATAGACAGAGAGCCTGATGAACTATGGACGGAGGTTCATGACACTGTACAGAGACAGGGATCAAGACCATCCCCATGGAAAAGAAATGCAAAAAGGAAAAGTGGTTGTCTGAGGAGGCCTTACAAATAGCTGTGAAACGAAGAGAAGCGAAAAGCAAAGGAGAGAAGGAAAGATACCCCCATTTGAATGCAGAGTTCCAAAGAATAGCCAGGAGAGATAAGAAAGCCTTCCTCAGTGATCAATGCAAAGAAATAGAGAATAACAACAGAATGGGAAAGACTAGAGATCTCTTCAAGAACATTAGAGATACCAAGGGGACATTTCATGCAAAAATGGGCTGAATAAAGGACAGAAGTGGTATGGACCTAACAGAAGCAGAAGATATTAAGAAGAGGTGGCAAGAATACACAGAAGAATTGTACAAAAAAGATCTTCACGACCCAGATAATCACAATGGTATGGTCACTCACCTAGAGCCAGACATCCTGGAATGTGAAGTCAAGTGGGCCTTAGAAAGCATCACTACGAACAAAGCCAGTGGATGTGATGCAATTCCAGTTGAGCTATTTCAAATCCTGAAAGATGATGCTGTGAAAGTGCTGCAGTCAATATGCCAGCAAATTTGGAAAACTCAGCACTGGCCACAGGACTGGAAAAGGTCAGTTTTCATTCCAATCCCAAGGAAAGGCAATCCCAAAGAATGCTCAAACTACCGCACAATTTCACTCATCTCACACGCTAGTAAAATAACGCTTAAAATTCTCCAAGCCAGGCTTCAGCAATACATGAACCGAGAACTTCCAGATATTCAAGCTGGTTTTAGAAAAGCCAGAGGAACCAGAGATCAAATTGCCAACATCTACTGGATCACCGAAAAAGCAAGAGAGTTCCAGAAAAAACATCTACTTCTGCTTTATTGCCTATGCCAAAGCCTTTGACTGTGTGGATCGCAATAAACTGTGGAAAATTCTGAAGGAGATGGGAATACCAGACTAGCTGATCTGCCTCTTGAGAAAGCTGTATGCAGGTCAGGAAGCAACAGTTAGAACTGGACATGGAACAACAGACTGGTTCCAAATAGGAAAAGGAGTACGTCAAGGCTGTATATTGTCACCCTGCTTATTTAACTTATATTCAGAGTACATCATGAGAAACCCTGGGCTGGAAGAAGCACAAGTTGGAATCAAGATTACCGGGAGAAATATCAATAACCTCAGATATGCAGATGAAACCACCCTTATGGTAGAGAGTGAAGAGTAACTAAAAACCCTCTTAATGAAAGTGAAAGAGGAGAGTGAAAAAGTTGGCTTAAAGCTTAACATTCAGAAAACTAGGATCATGGCATTGGTCCCATCACCTCATGGGAAATCGATGGGGAGACAGTGGAAACAGTGGCTGACTTTATTTTTGTGGGCTCCAAAATCACTGCAGATGGTGATTGCAGCCATGAAATTAGAAGACTCTTACTCCTTGGAAGGAAAGTTATGACCAACCTAGATAGCATATTAAAAAGCAGAGACATTACTTTGCCAATAAAGGTCCATCTAGTCAAGGCTATGATTTTTTCAGTGGTCATGTATGGATGTGAGAGTTGGACTGTGAAGAAAGCTGAGCGCCGAAAAATTGATGCTTTTGAACTGTGGTGTTGGAGAAGACTCTTGAAAGTCCCTTGGACTGCAAGGAGATCCAACCAGTCCATCCTAAAGGAGATCAGTCCTGGGTGTTCATTGGAAGGACTGATGCTGAAGCTGAAACTCCAATATTGTGGCCACCTCATGCAAAGAGTTGACTCGTTGGAAAAAACCCTGATGCTTGGAGGGATTGGGGGCAGGAGGAGAAGGGGATGACAGAGGATGAGATGGCTGGATGACATCACCGACTCAATGGGCATGAGTTTGAGTAAACTGCAGGAGTTTGTGATGGACAGGGAGGCCTGGCGTGCTGTGATTCATGGGATCACAAAGAGTCAGACACGACTGAGTGGCTGAACTGAACTGAACTGAAGCACTATGTAAAAATTGACTACATTGTAGAATTGTATTTACTTTTATTCAGTGTGAATTTGGGCACAGCATTTTACTTACTTACTTTCAAGTAGTGTATAATAAAGAGACAAGTGTTTGTTTTTATCCATAAGATTCTCCATGGGGAAAAAAAAAAAAAAAGATTCTCCATGAAGAAGAAGAACTGCATTTACTAATATAAAAAGCAACATATTCATTTGTTCACTTATAAATTTATCCAACACTATTAAGCAACATCTCTCTCCCTAAGGAACCCTGCAATTTTTTGTGATGCACAGATGGCTAACATAGGCTTATTTTATATTTGCTCAATAACTGGTTTCAAAGAGGCTTTCATAAAATTGTTATTTGTTTGAAAATAAATGATCATTTCCACTTTTCTTAGATTTGAAAAGAGCTTTAAAAATTTGCGATTTTGTATTCATACCAATTATGTCACTTTTTTATCCTGATTGAGCAAGTCAGGTAACCTTTCTGATACCAGGTTTCCTTATGTGTTTATTGTTTATTAATACATTTTAGATATCTGAAATACACCAGACCATGTGTTTAGCACACATTTATATGAGTTGCCACTTGTTATATTATCTACAAAGAGAATAATTTTTTTCTCATTTTCAATTAAGGAAATTATGAAACAAATTAAATTCATTATGTAAAATTATTCAGGCTA
This sequence comes from Cervus canadensis, assembly GCF_019320065.1. Classification (NCBI taxonomy): domain Eukaryota; kingdom Metazoa; phylum Chordata; class Mammalia; order Artiodactyla; family Cervidae; genus Cervus; species Cervus canadensis. The sequence goes on from NC_057399.1 coordinate 38,756,500, forward strand.
GGAAGTGTTAAAGCTAGAATTTAGGTCAGCCTGATCTGGCTAAGATAAAGTTCAAATTCTTAATGTTAGGCAATCCTCCTTGCCGTGGTGATATTGGCAATTTTACTTCAGAGTGCTGTGAGGATTCTTCAGCAACTGAGAAAATATCTCTGAATTCTCTTGAGCTTATAGAATGTCTACAAATGTAAAACATATATTCATAATCTACTTAAGTTTACTATTTCTCCCAAAAGCCTTATAAACTTGAATATGTTTGTGTTTCTTATAAAATTTTTCTTTGATTTACATAGTTATTTTTATGCACAATATATGGCTCTATGAATTAGTTACAAACAGTAACAAAAATATAATTACACATAAATGCAAATTTGGCAAACACTTGTACTCAAAGAAAAATGTTTTAACTTTCCCATGTTATTTAAAATGATTAGAAAAAGAAAAGCAATACTTCAAAAGATTAAAAACTGCAGTATTTATTTATTTCAGTTTCAAATCATTGATGACTCACAATGTCAAAATAAATTTGTTGGGTTGACATTAACTTTCTTTTATCTGAGACTCCTAATTCCCCCTGCATGTTTGGATAATAGTTTTGTGAGCTACGGGGCTTCTCTGGTGGCTCAGGGGATAAAGAATCCACCTGCATTGTGGGAGACCTGGGTTCAATCCCTGGGTTGGGAAGATAGCCTGGAGAAGGGAACAGCTACCCACTCCAGTATTCCGGCCTGGAAATTCCATGGACAGAGGAGCCTTGCAGGGGAGTCCATGGGGTTGCAGAGTTGGACATAACTGAGCAACTACCACTTTTCACTTTGTGAATTATAAAATTCACTATTGACAATTACTTTCTTTCACCACTTTCTTCTCACCTCCATGGTTTCAAATGGTAAATCTGTGGTTATTTGAATTGGCATTCCTATTAATGATAATGAATAACCTCGCTCTGCTTCCAGTTTATTTATCTTTTTATTTTTTTCTTTTCTAAGTTGGCTTTTGATATATCTTGAGGTGGAGTTCTTTGGAACTATACTGTTTGTGTTCACTCAGCTGCTTGGATCTGTAAACTTGTGTCTTTTCCAAAATTTTAGAAGTCTCAGACATTATCTTTTCACATACTCTTTCAATGCAAATCGCTTTTTCCTCTCCTCTGAGACTTCTGTGATACAAATCTTGGAACTTCTATGATGATCCATGATATCTGAGGCTCTTGTTATTCTTTGACTCCTTTTCTTCTCTGTTGTTTAGATTTTCTGAATATTGTTCTTCCCTTAAGTTCACTAATTCTCTCTTCTGATATCTGTACTAGAGCCCATCCAATGTGTGTTGTATTCTGTTATTGAATTATTCACATCTATAATAACCATTTGTGTCTTTTTTTATAACACATTATATTGCTAAGATTTTCTATTGTTTTCATTTGTTTCAAGAAAACTGTATTCAATTGTTGAAGCTTTTTTTTTTTAATGATGGCTGCTTTAAACTCCTTGTCAGTTAAATCTACCTTCAAATATATCTCAATATTGGCATCAGTTAAATGTCTTTTCTCATTTAAGATATGTTGTTTGGTTCTTGATATGATAGGTGATTGTAACCTGAACTTTTTGTCTATTATGTTAGGATTTTGTCTATTATGTTAGCAGAGTCTGTGACCCTGATTAGGTTCGGCACTTTGGTCTTAGCTTAATTTTCTGGGCTGTGGTTCCAATGACAGTTTAATATTGAGGACTTTGTGGTGTTATTCTAGTCTGATTGATTTATCTTGTACCTCTGAGTCTCCCAGGCATGGCCTGAGGGGATGGAAAATGTTTCTCTAGGCTAGGAGCTGTCTGATATGTCTGTGTGTAGAGTGTGTTGAGACCTCATATCAGTGCCCTACATCCTGCCAGATGTCTCTGAGCAATCAGGAGTCTTGTCCTACAGGAATAAAGAGGCTTCCCATACTATGACTCTAACTGGATTCCACCTGACATTGAAGTGATACTAAACAGGCTCGTGGACCAGTTTGCTTCGTGTAGTTTGGTCTCTCCTGTCAGCTCAGCCTGCTATCATCCATATCTCTCAGTGCCATTGTCTCTTACATTATTACCAGATTTATAGTATTGCCTAGTGACTAGGATCAAGGAGATACAGGTCTATCTTGTTTGAAGTGGAAGTCCAATGTTAATTTTCCTACTACCAGCAACACAAATTCAGGAAAACATATAATGTAACAATTAGTAAACTTCTTTCTATGTATTTTAAGAGTGCTTATTGGTTTATTGTCATTTAACTGAGAATAAATGTTCATATAAAATAAACACAACATCTACCAATTCTCATTCTCCAATGTATTATTTTAGCCTTGGTCATTTTAGGAAACTCTAACCCTTATTCTTAATGAATTACATAATAAAACAGAATTCTCGTGAGAATGAGTTAATTTGAGTTAAAAACCCAAAACTTACCTAATAAAGACCAAGGATTGATTCTTTATTTCTATCTAAAAATACTTTATTGAAATATGATTGACAACAAAAAGCTGTACATTTTGAATGTATACAATTTGATGCTTAATGTATACATACATAAATCCATTACCATAATTAGTGTCATAAACTTATCTAGCATTTTCAAAAGTTTCCTATATTTATATGGTGAGAATGTTTAACACAAGATCTGCATTCCAGGCAATTGTTTAAGTATTAAACCCAATATTATCAACTACAGATTGTATGCTATATAATAGATTTCTAGGACTTATTCATCTTGCATAATTCATACATTATGAATGTATGAATAACACTCCCATTTTCCTTCTCCCCAGATCCTAGTAACCTCCATTTTACTCTGCTTCTTTGAGTTGACTATTTTAGATTTCTCAGATTCTCTAGTATTTGCCCTACTATGTCTGTCTTATTTCAGTTGTCATAATGTCCTCCAAATTCAGCTTTGCTGTTGCAAATGGTGGGACTTTATTTTAAAAGTTCAATAATATTCCATTGCATGTAAGAACAATATTTTCTTTGTCCAAGTATCTGTCATTGGGCACTTCAGTTGCTTCGATATCTTGGCTAATGTGAATGGTGGTTGTCGCTTAGTCACTAAGGCATGTCCAACCCTTGTGACTCCATGGACTTTTAGCCCTCTTGGCACCTCTGTCCATGGAATTTCTCAGGCAAGAATAATGGAGTGAGTTGCCATTTCCTACCCTAGGGGATCTTCCTACACAGGATTGAACCCTCAATCCACGTCTGCTGCACTGGAGGCAGATTATTTACTGCTGAGCCACTAGGAAAGCCCAGTTACTGTGAATAGTGCTGCGGTAAACATTGGAATACAGATAGCTCTTTGAGATATGCATTTTGTTTCCCCTGGATATGTACCTTAAAGTGTGATTACTAGATCATATTCTGGGTTTAATTTTTGTTGTTGTTCAGTTGCCCAGTCGTGCCCGACTCTTAGCAACCCCATGGACCTCAGCATGCCAGGCCTCCCTGTCCCTCACCGTCTTCTGGAGTTTGCCCAAATTCATATTCATTGCATCGGTGATGCCATCCAACCATCTCTGTTTAATTCTATATGGTCCCAAATAAGAAGGTCTTAGAGTGGACAGTGGGTAAACATCTATTGCCTGAGAGAAAATTTACAGGAAGAAAAGAAAGTTTTTATCTTCTGTCTACTGTAGACTATCTATCCAATTGTTTCCACAACACAACAATTTTCAATGTAATAGAACAAATCACTCTTATGATTTCCTCTATTCAAAACTAACAGCTTTCATCATCACACTAAGTACACATCAAAGTAATTACAATGGCTCTGAGTTTTTATTATGGTCTTTGCCACCTCATTACTTCACCTTTCCTCACTCTCCGTGTCAGTTACCACAGTCTTGCCAAACTGATCTCTATGTTCTCCTTCATGGTCAGCAAGCAGACACCATCATAATGTAACTGGCATCTTACTCTTCCCTTCATGGGATGCTATTTGTGACATTTCTTGACTCCCTCCTTCACCTCCTCTTGGCTCTATTGTCTTGCTAGATCTTTGCTAACAGTTCTATTTATTGTTCTAGTTGCTCTGCATTCATGTTCTCTGTTTTAGATTCTCTGTGTCAGTTTTTATCATTACAAAAGAGTATATATTTCATTTGTTTATGGGCTTATACTCTATCTTTCGACTTGAAAAACCAACTTCCACAAAAGTGATCACACTTGTCTTTTTCTTCATTCCATCTATGTGTAGCAAATAATAAATATCTTTTGAATGTATGACATGCATAGAGCCTTCCAAGATATAGATATTAAATGTAAACATACATTGCCATACTCTAATAAAATATTTGTTACTCTTTTTATGTCATTAACATTTTTTCATGGTTACCTATGGCTTTTGGGTTGAGGTCAAATTCCAGAACTCTCAAGACCTTTCATTTATGATATCTACCTAGTCAGTTTACTCCACTTACTATTTTCTCCACACATACAGAGAATTGCTTGCAATTTTCTCCAACTCTATCCTGTAATTTCACACTTTCTTCACATTCTATATACATATATATAGAATAATATCATACATTATATTATATATATAATACATATATATTATATATATTTCCACTTCTTTGGAGAGTATAGCAATCCCTCTTATGTTTTTAACAATAATTATAAAATAATAATTAGAGAGTATGAGAAATTTAAAGGAGATTAATAAAATAAATTTCTGGGGGGAGAACAAGATGGTGGAGGAGTAGGTGGACATGGACTACATTCTTCTCTCCATGGATACATCAGGAATACACCTTCAGACACAGAAGTGCATTCAGGACACCAGCTGAGAGCAGGCAGGAGTACCTGACCAGCAGAAAAGAATATACAGAACCACGCAAAACTCAGTAGGATGAAGGAATTGGGGGAAAACAGGAGTGTTAGTAAAACTGGACCTGCCTTCAGCGGGTGGGGGAACTGAAGCAAGCGTCCAATCCCCACATCAGGGCAATTGTCTGAGTCAGAGGAGAAGCATTTAAGGCTGAGAGTGGAATAGCTGATATGTGGCAGCTTAAATGGAATGAGAATCAGACAGTCCTTGCCATAGCCATATATACCCCAGATAGGTAGGCAGGTCTCCTAGAAATCACGGTAGCTGGGAGCAGGAGTTTAGGGATTGTGGAGCAACCCCAGGGCGATGGCTGCTGTTAACTGCAGCAGGACATGTCGAGGGGAGGTGAGGGAGGAGATTGTGGTGGGAAATGCCTGTGAAGGAAAGCCAGGCAGCCAGGGAAGCAAGGCGATACTGCTGAGTCATGTATAGGCAGTGGAGTCATCACAATAGCCTCTCTCCCCTCAAGCCAGCAATGGCAGCTGAACAATAGAGAGGCTGGCCCATCAAACACCTGACCCACTGAACTACAGACTAGGACACCACCCAGGGTGCTCTTTTAAATGACTGATGCCCAAACTAGAGTAGGACCCAACCCAGGATACCCCTTTAAGTGCCTGATCTACAGAGTAGGACCCCAACAGCGGGGCCCCTCTATGTGTCTGGCCCACTGAACAAGAGAAGGACCCCAGGCAAGGGAGCCCTCTAAGGGCCTGCATGGGCAGAGCTATGTAGAAAGACTGCGCAAAGAGGCCTTCTGATCGCCAGCTACAAGAGGCTTGAAAAGACTGATGGTGCCATAACTCCTGTGGCAGAGGCAGTTCATGTCCCCGTACACTTGGCGCCACTAAGGTCTCCACAAGCCGAGCAGCTGAGCCACCTTCAACTCTCTAAGCCATGTTCAACTATCAATGGGGAAGATCTACCACAGGCAAAAAAAAGTCTTGCATCTATGCATGCAGGGTCACTTTGGTCATGTCCAACAATTTGCAACCCTGTGGATTATGGCCTGCCAGACTTCTCTATTCAGGGGGTGCTCCAGGCAAGAATACTAGAGTGTATCGGCCAATACTGGTTGCCATACCCTTCTAGAGCACTATATTTCCTGCTGCCCTAGCCGCCAACTCGCTTGAGTACCTCGTGCTGCAGGAACCCCTGCAACACAAGCAGCTGCACCACCTCCATACTTAGCCCTCACTGGGGCAGACCCAAGTCCTCCAGGAAGGAGACCCAAACTTTCCCACCAGCTGTACAAGCTGCAGATTAAATCCACATAATTAACTAGGCAGACTGTGTCTATGGAATATATAAAATGTCACTGAGAGCTCCCACGAAAGAAAATGCACTAGGTCTGATAGTTGTGGACATTGGAGGCAAGAACACATAGGAGTAGAAACAGATTAGAATCTGAGCTGCACCCACAGCAGGTCCAGATATCAGCACAGTATTGGAGTGCATCCTAGGAGGGTGAGGTGGACTGTGTACTTTATTTTTTTGGACACTTTTTATGTTGTTTTCATTCCTTTATTCCCCACTTGGCACTTTGTTTTAGTTTTGTTTTCCAGTTTGTGCTTTAGCTAGGTTTGTTCTTAAATGGTAAATATAATTTTTTATTTCCTTTGTATGCCAGGTCAATCTACTGTATTTTTATTGGACTCTTTTGACTTTGCTCATGCTGTACATGTATAGGTGTATATTCCATTGTTTTAATTAGTATTTGTCTGATTTTATAATGGCCATTTGTCTGGGGTTCATCTTTGGTTTCTCGTTCATGGGAGTTTGCTTTAATATCACTTTTTTCCATAACAAACCGCTTGTGGAATCTTTGTTCCTGACCAGAGATCAAGCCCTGAGCCTTTGGAGTGGGGGAACTAACTCCAAGACCCCAGAGTACCAGAGAACTAACCTTAGGGAGGATCAATAGTAAGAACTCACACAAAGGAAACCACTTCAATACAAGACCTGGCATCACCCAACCACCAGTAGCACCCTGTGCAGGACACCTCATCTAAACAACAAACAAAATGAAAATACAAACCCAATCATCAGCAGACAGGATTACCACCTCACTCAGCCTTGCCAATCAAAGGAAAAACAAACAAACAAAAACTCAGCACAAATCTCACCCTATAAGCTTACAGAAACCACTGGACCAACCTTAGGAGGGCAGAAGCCAAAAGGATGAAAGGATTCAACCTTGAACCTGGGAAAGGGAGGCGTCAAACACAATAAGGTTTAAAAAAATAATGAAAAGGCAGAGAAATACTACACAAATAAAGGAACAAACTAGAAACAGAGAACTCCACAAAAAAAAAAAAGAAGGGGAAATAGGCAAACTACCTGAAAAATAATTCAGAATAATGATATTAAAGATGATCAAAAAAGCCTTGAAAATAGAATGGAGAAAATGCAAGAGTAAACTAACAAAGACCTAGAAGAATTAAAGAATTAACATACAGAGATGAAACAATTACCTAAATTAAAAATATTCTAAAAGGAATCAATAGCAGAATATCTGAAGCAGAAGAACAAAACAGTGAGCTGGAAGATAAAATGTTGGAAATAACTTCTGAAGAGCAGAATAATGTAAAAAGGATGAAAAGAACAGAGGACAGTTTCAGAGACACAGGGCCAATATCAAATGCACCAACGTTCAAATTTTAAGGGTCCCAGAAGAAGAAGAGAAAAACAAAAGGAATGAGAAAAAATTTTAAGAGATTATAGTTGAAAATTTCTCCAACATGGAAAAGGAAATAGTCAATCAAGTCCAAGAGGCACAGAGTCCCATACAGGATAAACCCAAGGAGAAACATGCCAAGACACATACTAATCAAACTAACAAAGACTAAACACAAAGAAAGAATATTAAAGTCAGGAAGGGAGAAGCAACAAGTAACATACAAGGGAAACCCAGTACGTTTAACAGCTAATCTTTCAGCAGAAACTCTACAGGCCAGAAAGGAATGGTAGGATATATTTAAAGTACTGAAAGGGAAGAATCAACAACCAAGATTACTGTACCTGGCAAGGATCTCATTCAAAATTGATGGAGAAATAAAAAGCTTTTCAGATAAGCAAAAGTTAAGAGATCCAATGCCACCAAGCTAGCTTTACAACAAATGTTAAAGGGACTTATATAGTCAAGAAATACGAGAAGAATAAAGATCTACAAAATCAACACCAAACAATTAAGAAAATGGCCATGGGAACATATATATCAATAATTACTTTAAATGTAAATAGATTAAATGCTCCAACCAAAAGGCACAGGCTGGCTGAATGGATACACAAGATAGACACATATATATGCTGTCTACAAGAAACCCACTTCAGACCTAAAGACACATATAGACTGAAAGTGAGAGGATGCAAAAATATATTCCATGCAAATGGGAAGCAAAAGAAATGATTACCAATTCTCCTATCAGACAAAATAGACCTTAACATAAAGAAGATGACAAGCGATAAGGAAGGATACTACATAACAATCAAGGGATCAATCCAAGAGGAAGACACAACAATTGTAAATATCTATGCACCCAACATAGGAGCACCTCAAAAGATAAGACAAACACTAACAGATATAAAAGAAGAAATTGACAGTAACATAATAATAGTAGGAGACTTTAACACCCCACTCACACCAATGGACAGATCATCAAAAGAGAAAATTAATAAGGAAACAGAAATTTTAAATGATACATTAGATGAGATGGATGTCATTGATTTCTTTAGGACATTCAATGTGATCTGTATCAAATTACCAATGGCATTTTTCACAAAACTAGAACAAAAAATTTCACAATACTTATGGAAACACAAAAGAACCCGAATAGCCAAAGCAGTCTTGTGAAAGAAGAGTGGAGCTGGAGGAATCAACCTTCCTGACTTCAGATTACCCTACAAAAGTACAGTCATCAAGACATATGGTTCTGGCACAAAAATGGAAATATAGACCAATGGAACAAGATAGAAAGCCCAGAAATAGGCCCATACACCTATGGGTTCCTTATTTTTGGCAAAGGAGATAAGAATATACAAAGTGGGCAGAGACAGCCTCAACGCATTGTCAATAAATGGTGCTGGGGAAACTGGACAGCTACATGTAAAAAATAAAATTAGAACACTTCCTAACACCATACACAAAGATAAACTCAAAATGGATTAAAGACCTAAATGTAAGACCAAAAACTATAAAACTCTTAGAGGAAAACATAGGCATGACAATCGATGACATAAATCAGAGCAAATTCCTCTATGACCCACCTCCTAGAGTCACGGAAATCAAAACAAAAGTAAACAAGTAAGACTTGACTAAACTTAAAAGCTTTTGCACAGCAAAGGAAACTATAAGCATGGTGAAAAGACAGCCCTCAGAATGGGAGAAAATAATAGCAAATGAAACAACTGACAAAGGATTAATTTCCAAAATATGTCAGGGAATGTTTGACAGGAGGATTCCTACGTGCTGTCTCTCATGAGTCCTTTGTCCCTCTTCAAGCGGAACAGCACGCTGCTCCCAGGGACTGAGGTCATTGTGTGAGGCAAGCATGAGTCTCCTTTAGTAAACATTCTCCTTAGGACAAAACAGCTTAATCTCCTTCCCCTTACTTGAGATATAGGTTGTCTCCTGACCTTGTGACTAACGTTACCCCTTGTTCCCTTGGTAACGGTTGCTGTACATTTGGTTTTCTGATCTCTATCATTCCCGAAAGAAGTTTCTTGTACCACAGCCTATATATACTCATAGAAAAATCATTAAAGCACCTTTGCTCCACCAGAGCTTAGGTCCCCGGGTCTTTTTTGTCTCTCTCTCTCTCTCTTTCTCTCTCTCTCTTTCTCTCTTTCACTTTCTTATCGTCGACTCCGTACCACAAGGTTCCGGTCCATTAAAGGACCCCAACAAAATACAACTCCATGTCAGAAAAACAAACAACCCAATCAAAAAGTGGGAAAAAGACCTAAACAGATATTTCTCCAAAGAAGACACACAGATGTCTAACAAACACATGAAAAGATGCTCAACGTCACTCACTATTAGAGAAATGCAAATCAAAACCACAATGAGATATCACCTCACACTAGTCAGAATAGCCATCATCAAAATGTCTACAGACAGTAAATGCTGGAGAGGGTGGGGAGAAAAGAGAACACTCTTGCACTGTTGGTGGGAATGTAAATTGATGCAGCCACTATGGAAGACAGTATGGAGATTCCTTAAAAAGCTAAGAATAAAACCACCATATGACCCAGCAATCCCACTCCAAGGCATATACCGTGAGAAAACCAAAATTGAAAAAGACACATGTATCCCATTGTTCATTGTAGCACAATTTACAGTAGCTAGAACATGGAAACAACCTAGATGTCCATCGACAGATGAATGAATAAAGAAGTCTTGGTACATACACACAATGAAATATTACTCATCCCTAAAAAGGAACACATTTAAGTCAGTTCTAAAGAGGTGGATGAACCTAGAACCTATTATACAGAGTGAAGTAAGTCAGAAAGAGAAAGTTAAATATTGTATTCTAACGCATGTATATGGAATCTAGAGAAATGGTACTGAAGAATTTATTTACAGGGCAACAATGGAGAAACAGAAATAGAGAATAGACTTATGGACATGGGGAGAGGGTAGGAGAGGGTGAGTTATATGGAAAGAATAACATGAAAACTTACATTACCAGCTGTAAAATAGATAGTCAATGGGAATTTGTTGTATGGCTCAGGAAACTCAAACAGAGGCTCTGTATCAACCTAGAGGAGTAGGATCTGGAGGGAGACAGGAGTAAGGTTCAAGAGGGAGGGGATATATGTATAGTTATGGTTGACTCATGTTGAAGTTTGACAGAAAGTGACAAAATTATGTAAGGCAATTATCCTTCAATTAAAAATAAATTTAAAAAATGAATTTCCAATTATATGCCACTCTGGTTAAGAAATAGAATATTTCCATTAGCTTGCAAGCCCTTCTCAGTCCCTCTTAAGTCACATTCATTCTATTCTCTGCTCCACCCCTTCTCAGTGATAAAACAGTTCAGTTCAGTCACTCAGTCATGTCCGACTGTTTGCCATCCCATGGACTGCAGCATGTCAGGCTTCCCTGTCCTTTACCAACTCCTGGAGCTTGCTCAAACTCATGTCCATCGAGTTGGTGATGCCATCCAACCATCTAATCCTCTGTCGTCCCTCTTTCCTCCTGCCTTCAATCTTTCCCAGCATCAGGGTCTTTTCCAAAGAGTCAGTTCTTTGCATCAGGAGGTCAAAGTATTAGAGTTTCAGCTTCAGCATCAGTCCTTCCAATGAATATTCAGGGCTGATTTCCTTTAGGTTTGACTGGTTGGATCTCCTGGCTGTCCAAGGGACTCTCAAGAGTCTTCTCCAATACCACAGTTCAAAAAGCATCAATTCTTCAGTGCGTTCTTTATAAAGCTTTCTTTATAGTCCAATACTATAAAGACTATAGTCCAATAGTCTGCACTTCTTTATAGACTATAAAGCTTTCTTTATAGTCCAACTATCACATCCATACATGACTACTCAGAAAACAATAGCTTTGACTAGAAGGACCTTTGTTGGCAAAGTAATGTCTCTGCTTTGTAATATGCTGTCTCGGTTAGTCATACCTTTTCTACCAAGGAGCAAGCATCTTTTAATTTCCATGGAGACAGTGAGAGACGTTATTTTTAGGCTTCAAAATCACTGCAGTTTAGTTTAGCCAAATAGGCATTTAGACTAAAGTAATGTGGGGTTACAGAGTTGGACATGAGTGAGTGACTAAGCACAACACAATGTATATTTTAGATTTTCTTGATTTAATACTTTTCAAACGTGGAACTGCATGAGCTGTTTGAATGTGAGTGAGAAATGGAGATAGGTCAAAAAAAAGGAAAAACAAAGAGTGTGCTAAATGTGGTAGAATAAAGTAGGATGAACCTAAAGGATACAGTCATTTAGAAAGGAAAGGAAATATAATAATCTGAAAATATCAATGGAAAGTTGTCAAGACAATCCAGAGCTTGTAACAATCACCTTCTTATAATATGTTTTGCAGCTGATTCCTCTTTTCCTCCTAGTCATTTATTCAAGACTATCTTTCTGAACTTGAGTTTAGCTTCATTCTATCTTCCAGGTTTCCTGTTTCTGACTATTGACCCTAGATTCCATTCTTGCCTTCTTACTCTTTGTGCATATTAGTTTGGATGTTCCATTGTTTTTCATACTTACCTGGAGCATGGGCAGCAATCACACTTTCTCAGCGCTCAAGATTTGTATGTTAATCTCACTCATTTTTTACCAAACTATCCGAAATCTTCAGTTTGTGCTAGAATCCCAAACATTTCCAATCACCCTGTAAAAGAGGGTTAACTACACTATGCAAACATGCATCTTCAATCTTCTCAAACTGAATTAGATAGAGATGGATTATAGTTTTGACTGACATATTTATCTTTGTTTCACTATTGCAAACTAATGACCTCCCATTACTGTTACCAACCTCCACCACTAATGTTTGGCTCATGGTTGGTTATCAATAAATGCTTACTACATGAATGAAAGAATAAATGATTGAATGCCAGTTGCAAAATGTTACAAGTTAAACAGATATAGGGTACCTGTTCCAAGAGTTAAAGTTGCATTCCTAGATTAACATCATAATCCTTTGTTTTATGGTTCTGTGATCTTGGACAAATTACTTATTGTTCTCAAATCTACTCATCTGTAAAATGAGAGATAATAACAAACCTACCTCCTTAAATTTTTATGAAAATTATCAGTAGTTGAGTCCAGTGCCTGGTAAAAGTTATTAAAGCTATGTGTTTTTTTTTTTAATCCATTTATCTATTTGTTTAATTTTATATGTGCTTATTATCAGAGGCTATTACACAGAATGGAATACAAGTTAATCTGTTGGAGATTCTATTTTTAAATATCACTTTTTAAAAACTAATTTGCTTGTATTCATTTGTTTTCCTTGAATGAAAAAAAAATTTTTTTTATCTATCTGGATTCTTAACACACCTCTGCCAAATTAATTAGAAGAGATATACTCTTCATTACATAAAAAATAGTAAGTCACACTATAGAAATCTGAATTCTGAATGACCTTATTATTGCCTTACTTTTTTTCCCTTGAAATAGGCAATGGAGTGTCTATTATACACAGAAAGAGATTACTTTGAAACATAACTGTGAAAGAATTTTTCTTTTTTTATATTTGCAAGAGATGTTTATTTCCTACTTGAACACTGCTTTTTCAATTGGTAGCCAGAAAAAAGCTTACTGCAGTAATATATTTAGTTTCTGGTCTACTTCTGCATAATCTAATTTTTATATACTCTGCACAAATTGTAGCCACTTCATCAATGTCTTGCTATTTTTTCTCTTAACAATACAATGACAGTGATTAATTTCTAAAGACTGGCAAACAAAACCTTACCTTGGAAGTGATTAAAACTGAGCTGCATACTGTGTGAGGGCTAACAGATTTATACACATGCTAGTGACCCACACATACTCTTATGGACAGAATAATTTGTATGCTAAATATTCCTATAAAAAGAATAGAAAACAAAATAATCTATTCCACTACATTTTGATAAATATATTGCCTATACCTGGTTACATTTTAATCATTAAAACAGTGCATGTCAGTGGCCATATATGAGAATGTTAATTAATTCTGAAGTAAATATTTCAGTATAAGCACAGAACACTACTCGAAGATGATGGAGGAATAGGATGGGGAGACCACTTTCTCCCCCACAAATTCATTGAAAGATCATTAGAGTGCTGAGCAAATTCCACAAAACAACTTCTGAATGCTGGCAGAGGACACCAGGCACCCAGAAAGGCAGTGCATTGTCTTTGAAATGAGGTAGGGCAAAATATAAAAGGTAAAAAGAGAAATAAAAGAGTTAGGAATGGAGAGAGGTCCCAGGGAGGGGGTTGGAAAAGAGGAGAAGTTTTCAAACACCAGGAAACCCTCTCACTGGCAGGTCTGTGGGGAGTTTTGGAATCTCAGAGGGCAACATAACTGGGAGGAAAAATAAATAAATAAATAAAACCCACAGATTAAGTGCCTAATGGCAACTTCCAGTGGAGAAGTAGCCCAGATGCTCGCATCTGCCACCAGCAAGTTGGGGCTCAACAGGGAGGTGCGGGCTGCATTGCTTAGGGTAGGGACCTGGCCTGAATGCCCTGAGGACAATCTGAAAGAGCTAACATGAGATAGCAACCCAAACTGTGGGATAGCCAGAGAGAGAGAGAAAGGGAGAGAGACAGAGAGAACTTTCCTGTGAAAAGCTCTAACCAAAGGCACAGCTGGGCCCGCTCACAGAACAAAGGACTGAGCGAATACCAGAGGAAAGCTAGCCAGCTGTGGACCGGCCCATCCTCCACTGGAGGCAGGGAGGCAGGCCAGCGACAGCCAGAGCTGGAAAGGGGCAATCACGGCCCCAGAGATGGCATCCTCTACCAAACTGCAAGCAGGTTCCCAGTTGCTAACCAAGTCTTCCTGGTATCCTGGATGGTTGACATCCACCTGGAGGTTCGCAACCAGAGATCAATTCCCCCGAGGCGACACACAGCACACCTGAGAGGGTGCTCCCGCTGCGCACCGAGGAAACCGAGCAGCTGGGATGGGGGAGGTGAGAAGATGCACCCCCCCCCCCAACCTGGAGAGAGTGCCCTCCCCAAGCACCTGGTCTCCTAAGCTGCTCGGACCTGGGAAGGCACAAAACGCAGGCCCAACCAAGTGTGCGCCTTGGTGGAGTACCCGAGAACCTGAACCTGAGTGGCTTAGACCAGGGAAGTGCACGCAACCCAGGGCCCACTTTATACAGTTCTGCTGCAGAGCAACCTGGAGCCTAAGCAGTGTAGACTGGGAAAGCACACGTGCCCTGAGCAGGGGGCAAACCCAGTGTGGCCGAGACACTGTAAGCACTCCCCACACACGCCAGTGATACTTGTTTCCAGTGTTCCTCCTTCCGACTTATGACTGAACAAGTAGCCTAAATAAGTGACCACCTCCGCCCCCTTGTATCAGGGTAGAAATTACACACAGAAGAGACCTGCAAACAGAAGAAGCTAAAATAAACAGAGGGAACCACTTTGGAAGTGACAGGTGCAACAGATTAAAACGCTGCAGTTAGCACCGACTACATTGGAAAGGGCCTATAAACCTTGACAAGTATAAGCTGGAACAAGGAACTATTTGAAACTGAACTGGCCCCACACTGCCCACAACAGCTCCAAAGAACTTTCTAGATATAATGCTACTATTATCATTTAAATTTTATTTTTACTTTTAAGTTGTTTATTACTCCTTTAATTTTCATGTTTATAATCTACTATTCCCTTGCATAAAAAAAAGCCGAATTTTAAAGCAAATATCATATATATTTTTTAAATAATTGGAGTAACAGGCAAATTTGACCTTGGAGTATGGAATGAAGCAGGGCAAAGGCTAGTAGAGTTTTGCCAAAAGAATGAACTGGTCATAGCAAACACCCTCTTTCAACAACACAAGAGAAGACTCTACACATGGACATCAACACATGGTCAACACCAAAATCAGATTGATTATATTCTTTACAGCCAAAGATGGAGAAGCTCTATACTGTCAACAAAAACAAGACCAGGAGCTGATTGTGGCTCAGATCATGTACTCCTCACTGCCAAATTCAGACTTAAACTGAAGAAAGTAGGGAAAACCACTAGACCATTCAGGTATGACCTAAATCATATCCCTTATGACTATACAGTGGAAGTGTGAAATAGATTTGAGGGACTAGATCTGATAGACAGAGAGCCTGATGAACTATGGACGGAGGTTCATGACACTGTACAGGAGACAGGGATCAAGACCATCCCCATGGAAAAGAAATGCAAAAAGGAAAAGTGGTTGTCTGAGGAGGCCTTACAAATAGCTGTGAAACGAAGAGAAGCGAAAAGCAAAGGAGAGAAGGAAAGATACCCCCATTTGAATGCAGAGTTCCAAAGAATAGCCAGGAGAGATAAGAAAGCCTTCCTCAGTGATCAATGCAAAGAAATAGAGAATAACAACAGAATGGGAAAGACTAGAGATCTCTTCAAGAACATTAGAGATACCAAGGGGACATTTCATGCAAAAATGGGCTGAATAAAGGACAGAAGTGGTATGGACCTAACAGAAGCAGAAGATATTAAGAAGAGGTGGCAAGAATACACAGAAGAATTGTACAAAAAAGATCTTCACGACCCAGATAATCACAATGGTATGGTCACTCACCTAGAGCCAGACATCCTGGAATGTGAAGTCAAGTGGGCCTTAGAAAGCATCACTACGAACAAAGCCAGTGGATGTGATGCAATTCCAGTTGAGCTATTTCAAATCCTGAAAGATGATGCTGTGAAAGTGCTGCAGTCAATATGCCAGCAAATTTGGAAAACTCAGCACTGGCCACAGGACTGGAAAAGGTCAGTTTTCATTCCAATCCCAAGGAAAGGCAATCCCAAAGAATGCTCAAACTACCGCACAATTTCACTCATCTCACACGCTAGTAAAATAACGCTTAAAATTCTCCAAGCCAGGCTTCAGCAATACATGAACCGAGAACTTCCAGATATTCAAGCTGGTTTTAGAAAAGCCAGAGGAACCAGAGATCAAATTGCCAACATCTACTGGATCACCGAAAAAGCAAGAGAGTTCCAGAAAAACATCTACTTCTGCTTTATTGCCTATGCCAAAGTCTTCGACTGTGTGGATCACAATAAACTGTGGAAAATTCTGAAGGAGATGGGAATACCAGACCAGCTGATCTGCCTCTTGAGAAACCTGTATGCAGGTCAGGAAGCAACAGTTAGAACTGGACATGGAACAACAGACTGGTTCCAAATAGGAAAAGGAGTATGTCAAGGCTGTATATTGTCACCCTGCTTATTTAACTTATATGCAGAGTACATCATGAGAAACCCTGGGCTGGAAGAAGCACAAGTTGGAATCAAGATTACCGGGAGAAATATCAATAACCTCAGATATGCAGATGACACCACCCTTACGGCAGAAAGTGAAGAGGAACTAAAGAGCCTCTTGATGAAAGTGAAAGAGGAGACTGAAAAAGTTGGCTTAAGCTTAACATTCAGAAAACTAAGATCATGGCATTGGTCCCATCACCTCATGGGAAATCGATGGGGAGACAGTGGAAACAGTGTCAGACTTTATTTTTTTTTTGGACTCCAAAATCACTGCAGATGGTGACTGCAGCCATGAAATTAAAAGACCCTTACTCCTTGGAAGGAAAATTATGACCAACCTAGATAGCATATTAAAAAGCAGAGACATTACTTTGCCAACAAGGTCCGTCTGGTCAAGGCTATGATTTTTTCAGTGGTCATGTATGGATGTGAGAGTTGGACTGTGAAGAAATCTGAGTGCCGAGAAATTGATGGTTCTGAACTGTGGTGTTGGAGAAGACTCTTGAGAGTCCCTTGGACTGCAAAGAGATCCAACCAGTCCATCCTGAAGGAGATTGGTCCTGGGTATTCATTGGAAGGACTGATGCTGAGGCTGAAACTCCAATACTTTGGCCACCTCATGTGAAGACTTGACTCATTGGAAAAGACTCTGATGCTTGGAGGGATGGGGGCAGGAGGAGAAGGGAATGACAGAGGATGAGATGCCTGGATGGCATCACTGACTCAATGGGCATGAGTTTGAGTAAACTCCGAGTGTTGGTGATGGAGAAAAGCCTAGCATTCTGTGATTCATGTGTTCTCAGAGAGTTGGACACCACTGAGCGACTGAATTGAACTGTGATTTTTTTTTTTAATATTGTACTTTTGAGAGTCTAACCTCTACTCTAGATTTTTTATCTTTGCTTTTTGGTATTTGTTATCAATTTTGTACCTTTAAGAATCCAATCATCAAGACACATTTTTACTTAGGATTGTGATTACTGGCTTGATTGCGCTCTTCCCCTTTTGACTCTCGTTTTTCTCCCCTAGATCACCTCTAACTCCTCCCTCTCCCTTCTCTTCTCTACACAACTTTGTGAATCTCTTTGGGTATTCTGGGATGTGGAGAACACTTAGGGAACTGATTACTGGCTATGTCGGTCTCTCTCCTTTTGACCCTCCCTCTTCCCCTCCTGATCACCTCTATCTCCTTCCTCCCACTTCTCTTCTCTATGTAACTCCATAAACCTCTCTGGGTGTTCCAGGCTGTGGAGAGCACCTAGGGATTTTACTATGGGCTAGATTGTTCTCTCCCTTTTTTAGTCCCCCTCTTCTCCTCCTGGTCACCTCTATTTCCCTCCTCCCTCTTCTCTTCTCCATGTAACTCAGTGAACCTTTCTGGGTGTCTCTCACTGTGGAGAATCATTTCTCCATTAACCTAGATGTTTTATCATCAGTGCTGTATGAATGTTTACTGTAAGAATAAGGCTGAAAACAGGAAGCAGGAGGCTTAAATCCAAAACCAGAGAATACCAGAGAACTCCTGACTCCAGGGAACATTAATCGATAAGAGCTCATCCAAAAGCCTCCATACCTACATTGAAACCAAGCTTCACCCAAGAGCCAACAAATTCCAGAGGAAGACATACCACACAAATTCTCCAGCAATGCAGGAACATAGGCCAGAGCTTTAATATACACTCTGCCCAACGTCACACCAAACCCGTAGACATAACAAAAATCACTACTGTACACTTCATTGCACTCCAGAGAGAAGAAATCCAGCTCCACCCGCAAGAACACCAACTCATCATCCCTAACCAGGAACCCTTGACAAGCCACTCTTCCAGCCCCACCCACAGGGAGGAACCTCCACAATAAAGAGGAACCACACACTGCTAGCATACAGATATGCCACCACAAACATAGAAATCTAAACCACCAAACCAAACAAAAGAGGAGGAGATAGGAAGTCTACATGAAAAATAATTCAAAATAATGATAGTAAAAATGATCCAAAATCTTGAAGACAAAATGGAGTTACAGATAAATAGCCTGGAGACAAGGATTGAGAAGATGCAAAAAAATGTTTAACAAGGACCTACAAGAAATAAAAAAGAGTCAATCAATATTGAATAATGCAATAAATGAGACCAAAAACACTCTGGAGGAAACCAGCAGTAGAATAACTGAGGCAGAAGATAGGATAAATGAGGTGGAAGATAGAATGGTGGAAATAAGTGAAGCAGAGAGGAGAAAAGAAAAAAAAGAATGAAAAGAAATGAGGACAACCTCAGAGACATCTGAGACAATGTCAAATGCCCCAACATTCAAGTCATAGGAGTCCCAGAGGAAGAAGACAAAAAGAAAGGCCATGAGAAAATGCTTGAGGAAATAATAGTTGAAAACTTCCCTAAAATGGGGAAGGAAATAGCCACCCAAGTCCAAGAAACTCAGAGAGTCCCAAACAGGATAAACCCAAGGAGAAGCACTGCAAGACACATATTAATCAAAGTAACAAAGATCAATCACAAAGAACAAATATTAAAAGCAGCAAGGGAAAACAACAAATAACACACAAGGGGATTCCCATAAGGATAACAGCTGATCTTTCAATAGAAACTCTTCAGGACAGAAGGGGATGGCAGGGCATACTTAAAGTGATGAAAGAGAAAAACCTACAACCCAGCTTACTGTACCCAGCAAGGATCTCATTCAAATATGATGGAGAAATCAAAAGCTTTACAGACAAGCAAAAGCTGAGAGAATTCAACACCACCAAACCAGCTCTCCAACAAATGCTAAAGGATCTTCTCTAGACAGAAAACACAGAAAAAGATGTATAAACTCGAACCCAAAACAACAAAGTACATGGCAACGGGATCATACTTATCAACAATTACCCTAAATGTAAATAGGTTTAATGCCCCAACCAAAAGACAAAGACTGGCTGAATGGATACAAAAACAAGACCCCTATATATGCTGTCTACAAGAGACCCACCTTAAAACAAGGGACACATACAGACTGAAATTGAAGGGCTGGAAAAAGATTCCATGCAAATAGAGACCAAAAGAAAGCAGGAGTAACAATACTCATGTCAGATAAAATAGACTTTGCAATAAAGGCTGCAAAAGGAGACAAAGAAGGACACTACATAATGATCAAAGGATAAGTCCAAGAAAAAGATACAACAATTATAAATATATATGCACCCAACATAGGAGCACTGTGATATGTAAGGCAAATGCTAACAAGTATGATAGGGGACATTAACAATAACACAATAATAGTGGGAGACTTTAATACCCCACTCACACCTATGGATAGATCAACTAAACAGAAAATTAGCATGGAAACACAAACTAAGTGACACAATGGACCAGTTAGACCTAATTGTTATCTATAGGACATTTCACCCCAAAGCAATGAATTTCACCTTTTTCTCAAGTGCACACGGAACCTTCCCCAGGATAGATCACATCCTGGGCCATAAATCTAGCCTTGGTAAATTAAAAAAAAAAAAAAAAATTGAAATCATTCCAAGCATCTTTTCTGATCACAATGCAGTAAGGTTAGATGTCAGCTACAGGAAAAAAAAAAAAAAAATTAAAAATTCCAACCTATGGAGTCTAAACAACACACTTCTGAATAACCAACAAATCAGAGAAGAAATCAAAAAAAGAAATCACAATATGTATATAAATAAATGAAAATGAAAACACAACAACCCAAAACCTATGGGACTCAGTAAAAGCAGTGCTAAGGGGAAGGTTCATAGCAATACAGGCTTACATCAAGAAACAAGAAAAAAGTCAAATAAATAACCTAACTCTACACCTAAAGCAACTAGAAAAGGAAGAAATGAAGAACCCCAGGGTGAGTAGAAGTAAAGAAATCGTAAAAATTAGGGCAGAAATAAATGCAAAACAAGCAAAAGAGACCATAGCAAAAATCAACATAGCTAAAAGCTGGTTCTTTGAGAAAATAAATATAATAGACAAACCATTAGCCAGACTCATCAAGAAACAAAGGGAGAAGAATAAAATAAAGAAAATTAGAAATGAAAATGGAGAAATCACAACAGACAACACAGAAATACAAAGGATCATAAGAGACTACTATCAGCAACTATATGCCAAAAATGGACAACTTGGGAGAAATGGACAAATTCTTAGGAAAGTATAACTTTCCAAAACTGAACCAGGAAGAAATAGAAAATCTTAACAGACCCTTCACAAGCAAAGAAATTGAAACTGTAATCAGAAATCTTCCAGAAAACAAAAGCCCAGGACCAGACAGCTTCACAGCTGAATTCTAACAAAAATTTAGGGAAGAGCTAACACCTATTGTTGGGGTCCTTTAATGGACCAGAACCTTGTGGTACGGAGTCAATGATAAGAAAGTGAAAGAGAGAAAGAGAGAGAGAGAGACAAAAAAGACCCGGGGACCTAAGCTCTGATGGAGCAAATGTGCTTTAATGATTTTTCTATGAGTATATATAGGCTGCAGTATAAGAAACTTCTTTCGGGAATGATAGGAGATCAGAAAACCAAATGTACAGCAACCATTACCAAGGGAACAAGGGATAATGTTAGTCACAAGGTCAGGAGACAATCCGTATCTCAAGAAAGGGGAAGGAGACTAAGCTGTTTTGTCCTAAGGAGAATGGTTACTAAAGGAGACTCATGCTTGCCTCACACAATGACCTCAGTCCCTGGGAGCAGCGTGCTGTTCCGCTTGAAGAGGGACAAAGGACTCATGAGAGACAGCATGTAGGAATCCTCCCGTCAAACATTCCCTGACAACCTATCCTACTCAAGCTCTTCCAGAAAATTGCAGAGGAAGATAAACTTCCAAACTCATTCTATGAGGCCACCATCACCCTAATATCAAAACAAGTCAAAGATGTTACAAAAAAAGAAAACTACAGGCCAATATCACTGATGAACATAGATGAAAAAATCCTTAGCAAAATCCTAGCAAACAGAATCCAACAATGTATTTAAAAAGATCATGCATCATGACTAAATGGGCTTTATCCCAGGGATACAAGGATTCTTTAATATCCACAAATCAATCAATGTAATGCACCACATTAACAAATTGAAAGATAAAAACCATATGCTTATCTCAATAGATGCAGAGAAAGACTTTGACAAAATTCAACATCCATTTATGATAAAACCCTCCAGAAAGCAGGCACAGAAGGAACATACCTCAGCATAATAAAAGCGATATGTGACAGACCCACAGCAAACATAATCCCCAATGGTGCAAAATTGAAAGCATTTCCCCTAAAATCAGGAACAAGACAAGGGTCCCACTCTCACCACTACTATTCAGCATAGTTTTGGAAGTTTTAGCCACAGAAATCAGAGAAGAAAAAGAAATAAAAGGAATCCAGATAGGAAAAGTAGAAGTAAAACTCTCACTGTTTGCAGATGACATGATCCTCTACATAGAAAACCCTAAAGACTCCACCAGAAAATTACTAGAGCTAATCAATGAATATAGTAATGTTGCAGGATATAAAATTAACACACAGAAATCCCTTGCATTCCTATACACTAACAATGAGAAAATAGAGAAATCAAAGAAACAATTCCATTCACCATTGCAATGAAAAGAATAAAATACTTAGGAATATATCTACCTAAAGAAACAAAAGACCTATATATAGAAAACTATAAAACACTGATGAAAGAAATTTAAAAATGACACAAATAGATGGAGAAATATACCATATTCATAGATCAGAGGACTCAATATAGGGAAAATGGCTATTCTACCCAAAGCAATCTGTTGATTCAATGCAATCCCTATCAAGCTACCAATGGTATTTTTCACAAAACTAGAACAAATAATTTCACAATTTGGAAATACAAAAAATCTCGAATAGCTAAAGCAATCTTGAGAAAAAAGAATGGAACTGGAGGAATCAACCTGCCTGACTTCAGGCTATACTACCAAGCTACAGTCAAGACAGGATGGTACTGGCACAAAGACAGAAATATAGATCAATGGAACAGAATAGAAAGCCCTGAGATAAATCCACACACCTGTGGACACCTTATCTTTGACAAAGGAGGCAAGAATATACAATTGAGAAAAGACAATCTCTTTAACAAGTGGTGCTGGGAAAACTGGTCAACCACTTGTTAAAGAATGAAACTAGAATACTTTCTAACAGCATACACAAAAATAAACTCAAAATGGATTAAAGATCTAAATGTAAGACCAGAAACTATAAAACTCCTAGAGGAAAACATAGGCAAAACACTCTCTGACATAAATCACAGCAGGATCCTCTTTGACCAATCTCCCAGAGTAATGGAAATAAAAGCAAAAATAAACAAAAGGGACCTAATTAAACTTAAAAGCTTTTGCACAATGAAGGAAACTATAAACAAGGTGAAAAGACAACCTTTAGAATGGGAGAAAATAGCAAACAAAGCAACTGTCAAAGAATTAATCTCAAAAATATACAAGCAGCTCTTGGAGGGATTGGGGGCAGGAGGAGAAGGGGATGACAGAGGATGAGATGGCTGGACGGCATCACCAATACAGTATACTAACGCATATATATGGAATTTAGAAAGATGGTAACGATGACCCTATATGTGAAACAGCAAAAGAGACACAGATCTATAGAACAGTCTTTTGGACTCTGCAGGAGAAGGCGTGGGTGGGATGATTTGAGAGAATAGCATTGAAACATGTATATCATCATATGTGAAACAGATCACCAGTCCTGGTTCAATGCATGAGACAGGGTGCTCAGGGCTGGTGCACTCGGATGTCCCTGAGGGATGTGATGTGGAGGGAGGTGGGAGAGGGGTTCAGGATGGGGAACACATGTACACCCATGGATGATTCATGTTAATGTATGGCAAAAACCACTGCAATATTGTAAAGTAATTAGCCTCCAATTAGAATAAATAAATTTTAAAAAATAAATAAAATGAAGCACAAAGAATATACTCTTTAAAGAATTTTGTTATAAAATGCTTATTTATTTTCCATTCTATGTTTATAGTAATCTATTCTGTAATAAAATAAGAGTTGGGCTATTTTGTCACAGGAAAATCATCATGAACAAAATGATCAATTTCTTTACCTCATCTAAGGATATTCTTCATAAGTATGACTAAATTATTGTTTTATAAATAGCTCTAAATTAGACCTTTGAAATCAGCAGTGTAAACCAAATAATATGTTTTTCCTATCTGATGGGTTTTTGGTATATACATCTAACTCATCTTATATTAAATAACCAAATAAGAACATTCTGAGATTCCACTGTAGCTAGAAGATGTGTACTAATATAGTAAAGAGAGCAGTGTTGCTGTAAAGAAGGGGATTCATTTTAAGTCTGAACTCTGTGCAATAAGAAATAAAGAGGGGAGAGAGAGAGAGAAAGGGAAAAAGAAAATCTCCCATTGGAGACTATGAACTCCATAAGTGACAAATTATACCTCAAATGAGTTTTACTTGCAGACACTGAAAATGCTCTCAAATTGTCCCCATAATGTTCAATTAAAACTAAGTAGGAAATGTAAACTTTGAACAAAATACTGCAAAATACTTGAGCAAGAAGTTGGAAGGTGGAATTTTAGGTCCAATGATAAATATACTAAATCATACCTAATGGTAGTAACATTAAATATAAATGGATTAAACACTCCAATTAAAATACAAAGATAATCAAAAGGGATTAAACTACATGATCTGACTACCTGCAGTCCACAAAAAACTCATTTAGATAAAAAAAAATAGTTTGAAAAAATGAATAAAAAAATAGAGTGTCTTTATGTATCAGGTAAACTAGACTATAAACACATGAATGTTATTAGAGACCAAGGGAAATATTTAGTAATTTTAATAATAAAAGAGTCAATTCATCAAAAATTAATAATTTTAAACATATAAGCACTGATTAACAGAGCCGTCAAAGTAAAACCTGATGTAATTGAAGGGAGTAAGATACAGTTCAACAATAAAAGTTGGAAAGTCAGTATTCTGTTTCAATAATGGTTAGAACAAAGTAAAGAACAACAATGAAATAGAAGACTTCAACAAGATTACAAAAAAAAATACAGCCAACATATGTGTAAGATGCCAGCCACCCAAAAGCAGAATGCAGCTTCTTTTTAAGTGCATCTGGACACATGCCAAGACAGACTATATGTTAGATCACAAAGATGCATATCAATAATGTGAAAAAACTGAAGTCATGCAAAGTATGTTTTTCAACTACAATAAAATGAAAATAAAACTCAATTATGAAAGGAAATATGGAAATCTACAGATATTTGAAAACTAAGCAACACCATCCAAAATAAGAAATGAATCAAAAAAGAAATCATAATGGATATTGGAAAAATAATTTAATATGAGTGAAAAGTATAAAGGAAGACATACCAAAGATTATGAGATAAAGCCAAAGAAGTTCTTAGAGGGAAATCCATAGCTGT
Organism: Cervus canadensis; assembly: GCF_019320065.1. Classification (NCBI taxonomy): domain Eukaryota; kingdom Metazoa; phylum Chordata; class Mammalia; order Artiodactyla; family Cervidae; genus Cervus; species Cervus canadensis. Next base: position 38,781,777 of record NC_057399.1, read on the forward strand.
AAATGACAATTATTAAAACAGGATCTATAATAAATTAACATAAACTTTTACCTAAAGAAAATAAAAAAATAGTAAGGTAAGAAATAATGAAACATTTCCAGAAAATTCATAATATATTTGAAAAGAACCTACTGTATGACAATAATAAAACAGCCAATAAATTGAATTACCTAGAATCAGAATATAGCATCTGGTTATAATATTTAAAATTTCTTCCACAGGATCTAGTTAATAAGCTTGAGTAGGTATAAAATGACTCAGATTCTTGCACAAAAAGGAAACTACTTTAAATAGAAAAATGATAAGATAAGTTATTGTTTCAGTTATGGAAATTTGTTAGATATTAGGGAGAAAAGACTGAAGAAATTTTGAAAAATCTGCAATTAAACCAACAAACCATTGATGATAAAACATTTTCATGACAAAACTAATTATGTGAAATGAGACTCTGCTCAATTAATGCTTCAGATTAACTGTTGTCTCCATAGGTTTCCATATTGTATAGGGAATATTTTAAGAGAAGAATTTAATGTTTCTTTTAATTAATCAAATAATTATGTGATATAGATTAAAAATACTCATTCACTGTTTTATTTAGCAGATTCTATGAAAAATATTATTGATTCTATTGTTACTATCATTCAGTATATATGTACGGAGATCACTGTGAGCTTATGAAACTGCTTAAAGAAATAGAAGAAAATTAGTTTAAAATTTAATGTTCTTTGCCATATGCATCATTTATGTTCAGGAAATATATTATTGTACTTTTAATGTCTGTTTAAGTTTACTTTGAAAGAAATGGAATGCATGTAAAAGAATACTCAATAACCAAAGAAAATAAATAGCAGTATGATTAACTTTTGCTCCATGTCTTCATGCTGTTTATGAATAAGCTAAATATAGAACTATAGAAATGGAAAATCTTTAAAAATAACTTTAAAAATTTAAGTTGAAATTAAAAGTTTTTATGAGCAAAAATATAAAAATTATACATTTGTAATGAATCAGTACCAACTGTATTAAGTTGGCTGCAAAACTAAAATAAAATTTGAAGAACATATTGAGATTCAAAATTTAAATTTGTTTTCCAATTTATTGAAGACTTTTGAATTTTATCTAAATAAAAATAGGTGACAAATGTCATGGCCCATTTTATTAGACAAATATAACATTAAAAATTTGAAATTCATATAGATATGTAATTATTTAAAAATAAATTTTAGTATTCAATTCAGTTATTGAATAGCCAGTGAAAATGTTCTGTACAAAGTGAGGTGTGCTGTAAGTGTAAAATGTATGTCAGGCTTCAAAAGTATATGAATATAAAAACATAAAATAAATCACTATTAATTATAAATGTTAGAAATGATATTATTTTGAACTATTAAATTAAGTAAAATATATTGCTAATATTAATATCATCTTTTTGTTTTTAGTTTTTTAATATGCCACTAGATAATTTAATATTTCAAATGTGCCCTGCAATATATTGGAGGGTTTGGTATATGAGATGTATTTTATTTCTTTTCTAAAAGTTATTTATATATTATTGATTATTATCTTCTTTAAGTGTCACCCATACTCTCAATTATTTCTTGAAAAGTTGTTAATATTATTTTGGTAAATTTCCCTATACATTGTCCTACCTGGATTTGGATATAAATTATCTAAAACAAGTGAATTATATTATAAGGTCATTTCAAGAATCCTCAACTTTGATTATCTCAAAAAGATGTTAGTTCTATATTTTAAATATCCTTGATTATTCTCTTTGACAAATAATACATTTCAAAGTGGGAGCTGAAAATTTGCAGTCATTTATCTGTTATAAAACTCCATAAACTTCAATTAGTTTTTTGTTTTCTTTCTTACTCTGAACAGAACATTAAAAGCATTTGTTGTTATCATCAGCTTTCTTCACAAGCTTCTGCCTTTAAGTTTCTTGATGCAAATTTATAAGCCTGGGTCATTCATATTTGGTCCTTAGTCAATGATTCTCTTTCCATTTTTGAATGTGTAATTGTTTTACTTCTGAGTTTTTCATACCTGGTTTATAAGATACCACTTCCAGTCTTAGACTTCTTAAATAGTACTCAAAAGTGTATATTAAAGGAAATATAATGAGCTTAAAGGAAAACTCCTGGGTCAGCTAGGGACAGACTATCCAGTGAACTGCAAGCAGTGATTTTAACTGAGGTTCTAGATGTTATTGTCTTCAATATTTTCATACATTTCTACCCTGTGATGGTTAATTTTTTTCATCTTGTCTATGCTATAGTATCTTCTATAGGCTAAAGTATTTATTCTTTTTCTCTGAGGAACTCTGAATGGTCTATTTCCCCCGTAGAAATAAAAGTATCTAATTTGCTCTCCTTTTGGTAAGAGAAGATAAGAATAGAAATGTTGATTGTCATATAGTATTTCAGTTTTTGTGATTTGAAACACTTTTTTTGTTGTTGTTGTTCTCAAAATGGTTTTGTTATATTGAATTCTTGAAATTCTGTCTGTATAAGATGTATTAAGAGCAGTACTTGGAAAATATGGTATTATAAACCAAAACTATTTGGTTTATAAAAGGTATGCTAAAAACCCCTCTGAGTAACAGAATGTTTTTGGAATGAGGTAAACTCAATGCCATAATACAGTATTCATTCTTTTAGGATAGAATTTATTCTTTCATTTTTGTATTAAAATATGCAAAACTCTCACACTTGATAGTTTTAAGTTTTCAAATTAAAAATTGCTGTTGTCTCAATGAAGAATCTGGTAAAGCACACTCATCATGTCAAGATCCAACACACTAAAATTTCAAAATGCAATTCAAATGCTCCATTGAGCCATTGATTTCTCTATAGTGCTTCACATGGTGCATGGAGCACAGAGTAGTGATATATTTGCATCTGCATATGTATTTGTGCTGTGAACAAGCCTGTCAGCAATATACTAGCAGACAATGATAACTCAATTGATTTTCAAAGAGTAAATGAAAAATATGTACCTAAACCAATATAACACATAGTAAAGAAAGTATGAGACAGGTTTATCCTAGTGTTAAAAATCTTTGAAGTAAACACAAAATTGTTAAGTGAAATCTGATTAAACACTAGGATCAAGGCTCATAAAATAAGAAAACTCTGAAGCAAAGGGAATCTCTGGAAGATTGGCATGAATAGGCTGAAATGGAGTGGAATCTAACTTGGAGTTGAGCCTGATCGATTCAGTTTCATGAGGGTCAGTTATTATTTCTGCTATAGAGTGGGGACAAAAATATAACAATGGCAAGACAACTTTGAATGTAAATGAGAGATGAGAGAGTGCCATCTCAAGGTTAATTTTCTGGGTAAGAAACAGATCGCCTGTGTACTAAGAATTAACTCATCACTCTTGGGACGCTCAAACCCTGCATAATTCAAACAAAGGGCTAGCCTTTGAATAACTCCTGTGAGATCAACTCTGAACCCTTGGAAAAGGTTCTGGTCAGAAAGTGTCTTTGTATACCTAAGAGCTTAGGCCACATCAGATAGTTTATGCCAAAAAATGTTTTTTAGAGTGAGCATCTGTCTCTGTTCACTAGAGGTCCTGTTTCAAACAGTATCAGTTTGACCTCTGTGAGGTAGAAGATTGGAGACTAAGTAGCTAAGTTCAGTTACATGAGCACTCTAAGATTTTGAATGACCTCCAACAATTTTCCTGGACACAAAGGCTTGAATGAGTTCCCTGGTTGGAAGCACTAACTCAGTGCTGTATTGACCAGAAAAGGAAGCAATGTCCACTAGAAGAAGACAAGGTGGAAGCTCATACCTGATTTCTCCTGGATTCCACTCTATGAAATCATTTTGTATTTGTGCTGATTTTAATCTGTATCTCATAATTATGAGAAAAATAGCTCTTCTCTGAGTTTCTGAGTTCTCCTGGAAAATCATGGAATCTAAGGATCATCCTCAGCATCTGTCATTGGCACCATGATATCATTCCATGGGGAAAAAAAAAGAAAAGAAAAGAAAAATAATGAAGCATTTCACTTTGGTACGGGTAATACATTAAGCATGGATTATTGGACCAGGACCTATGCCAGCTTCACCCAGAAAAATATGGATATTCTAGATAACATTACAAAGTGGTGAGGGCTACTGAGAACTAGAGTTTACTATTTAGCTCTTTCCAAATAAATAAATAAATTGCAAGTTCAGAAAGCTCCTCCTTGATTGTATTGGTATTCTTAAGGATAACCACCATTTATCAAATACATATTATGCATCAAAGATTGCTTTGTTGTGTTGTTTAGTTGCTAAGTTGTTTCCAACTCTTTTGCAACCCCCCATGGGCTATAGCCCACCAGGCTCCTCTGTCCATGGGATTTCCCAGGCTGGAAAACTGGAGCAGGTTGCCATTTCCTTCTCCAGGGAATCTTTCCAACCCATTAATCAAACCTGTGTCTCCTGCATTGGCAGGCAGATTCTTTACCACTGAGCTACCAGGAGAGTCCAAAACTTGGTTACGTAAAATTAATTTGGGCCATTGACTATTCCATTGAGTTTTATCTCTCTTTGAATTTCTTAGACTTTGATTCTTCCTGCTGTCATTAACACATGCAATTCATGTCATAATCTATGGGCTTTTGTCCCACTATTGTAAAACAAACAAACAATAACAAAATAAAAACTGAAGAACAAAGAGAGAAAGTTACTTACCCGAAATTACTTATACAGCTGGTATGTAACAGAGCAAGGGCTTGAAATCATGTTTTAAGTGTGAGTCTTAAATATTTTTTTCATGTTGCACAACATGTACACAAGAAAATAAAATTTTTCATTTTTCTTTTTTTCCCCCTTTTCTTTTTGTTTTGTAGGATCCCTTTTGAAACGGTAGGCCTCAGTTGTTGTTGTAGTATCCTAGATTTTTGAGCTGCAGAGAGCTTTCCAAAACTGTTTTAACATTAGAAAAGGACACTTTTGGGTACCAGGTAAGATTGGTGATAGCTGGAGGAATCTATGTCAGAGAATCTCAAGGGTATAAAGCACAATGGGTCAAAGTCAGTGGACTGAATTGCTTGCTGATATCCATCTTAAGTCTGTTTTTACTACCTGGGTTGTATAAAAACAGACATAAAGCTGTGATTGGCACATTCGTCTTAGTTTTCCAACCCCTGCTCTAAGGAAATAGGCAGCATAGTCAAGAACTAGAGCTGGGCCAAAGACTTCTATTCACAGCTCACATTTCATTCATCTGGGTTTGGTAGAAAGATCCAAGATAAATTTTCAAACAAAAATTCAGTGGCTGTAGATGACATACTGAGAATTTCAAAGCACACACAGGAGAAGAAAGCCCCACATGCTATATTCATCAATCTCCTTCACATCTTAGGTGTCTTAGGACAAAGCCATTCCTACTAGAGGACGATGTTAAATCTCTATAAACCTCTGAATATATGCTAAAAATTTACCCCTGGTCTGAATGAGCAGAATCCTTTCCAACAAGGCATATGCATAATCTGTAAATGTGAGATTTTGTGCCCATTTTCAGACTGAAATATCAATTGAGGATTTCAAACAGAAATTATTTCTTTATTTGTGCTTTTCAATGAGCAAAAGAAAATTTTCCTATCTACTATAAAAATGAATGACAAGATAAAAATAGATCTTAATCAATTCATTGTAGCAAACTATATTATTCATGAATAACAAATGTTGGAGTTTGCCTAGACAGAAAATAAAGAATTGGATTACATACTCATTTTTTATTCTTATCTTTCAGTATCAGTGCAGAAACAGGGAGGGAGAAAGAAGTGAACATTGAAAGTAAGATTCTTCTTATTTAACCCTGAGTAACCCAAGTTAATCTTAAACATTCCTTTCGATGATATCCCACATCCAAAATCTATAAGAACATCACTTCCTACGGCCAATCCTTCTCAAAACAGGAGCCTCAGAGCAGAGGCCCATGACAAAGGAAATCAGAGCTGGGAAATTCTCAAATTTCCTGTTCTGCCCAGAATTAAACAATGACCAATCTTGCCCACAGGTTGATGATGTGAGATGTATTGGAAGGAAACATTTGTTGGCTTTAGAGGCAGTACTTGTGAGTACAGATATGTACAAGTCATTAACTCTCCTAGGTTTCAGACTCCTTCTTTGAGAGATCACCTGACCTGCAAAATTCATAGGTTGTTTGTAATTATTAACTAGGATAATGTGATTTAAATCACTTAAAACAGAATATATCATTGAATATAAATGAACATTGCAATTGTTTTCATAGATCATTTGATTTTGTATCCTAATCCCTGGAGCTCTCAGAGTTATTTGTTATTGTAAGATGCTGTTTCCAATCAACCATCCTTCTCAGTATTCTGTCCATAGTTATCACCTTGCTTCTCCTTTTACTTCATGTAATCCTCATACTTTCACACCTTAGAGAATTTATCTGAGTATAACCGAGGTGACACAGGATCTGAGTTATCTCAACAACAGTTGGTTAACCTCTTTTAATCTTTCCTGTATTCCTCTCTTTAATGTGGCTCATGAAATTCTGAGGTCTCAGTGTAGCTTAGTGTTGACAACAGAGTGAGAATTGAGAATAAATAGGATATGAGATAAAACCTTTGGATAATGTCTAAATGGAGAATTGTGAAGTCAGGAATGTGGGGACCGTGACCCCACTAGACCTGCCTAGCTGTTATGTCATTATTCTGCTTCTGGCTACAGCTTGTACCTTCTGTCTTCTTAGCCACCTGGGCAAGCTTCTTGTTGATGGCAACTTTCCACAGCAGTTATAGCAAGATTTCTGCCTTTAAGAGTGTGAGAGCTTGACCATGGAAGATAAACATCTGCTCTTTTGTTTGGAGAGCCTGTTGAAGATGCTGCTCCTTCTTTGTCCCTTTTGATTACAACTTCTCCAGGTCAACATTACATCTGACCTCTTTATTTATGAATTACACTCTCTCTTGGACAAAATTTCCTCAATTTCCCTGTTATCACCAAAACAACTGGGCACCTCTCTGCCACCACAAATCATTTACCATGAAATTCTCCACTTATTATAGTCTGTTTTTATACACCCTCAACCCCCACATTATTGCTTTTTCTCCTCTATCTCTGGCACACACTAACTCAGTGGAACCTGTTTCCCAGCTGGAACTCACTCTTTTCCCTCGACCTTGCCTACTTACTTGACTTATAATTCTTCCCTCTCAGAGTATCATTTTCTCATGGCACTTGATTCACCGTTATGATTCCACTGATTTGGCTTTCATGTCTCCATTCCCAAAGATCTCTACTATATCCTGTCAGTCTCTATTTTAACTCTGACAGTCTGGCTAGATTCCAATCCTAATGAATACTTACCCAACAAATTTATCTGCAGAACATCACTGTTAGTTAATATTGCTGTCTCAGCCATCTCAGATATTGACTATACATGCCTGCACATGGCAGCCTTCTCCTGGTGACAGACCCCTGCCAAGGATTTGTTCTGCAACATCTTTGAGTGCTAAGTTCTCCTGCAATGGCTTCTTTCTCACTACCTACTAGTGCCTATTCTTTGGTGATACTCTGAATCTAGATCTTTGGAGGTTTGTACCCTCTTTTTCTTAGTACTGACAACCAGGAGCTCCTGGAGATAGAAATTATGAAAAAGTTTATTTTCATATTTTGGAAGAGAAATCAAAAATACATTATTTTTCACACAACTCGTCCAGAATATGAACACAGTTTTTTAAAGATGAACTTTAGTGTTACCTCGTGGTTATCAAGACTCAAATCCACCCCCAGTACTTCTGGAAAACTAAAGAAAAAGTGCGCCAAGAGAGAAAACCCAGGATTCCAGGTTTATCATGATGATCTGGCTCTGATGGTTTGTTTGTCCATTACTAGATATATGGTCTCTTCTGGTCAGCCGGAAAATTCTTTTCATTCCCTTCCAAGGGAGTATTTCAAAGCAAATATTTTTATCTATTTAGAGATAACCTCAAGTTGGTAATCTTCTGATATGGAAAGTATCTGTTTCCCATAGCCAAGTATATTTGCTCTTCCCACGTGTTATGTTCATCATAAAAGCAGAGTGTTGTCTGATGTGTGTATGCTGTGTTTGTCATATAGAGTATCCCAGGAGTTTTGGTTTAGTGAAACCAAGTGGATTAACTCAACGTCATACTGGGTGCCTGCTGTGGCTTCTACAAATGGCCAAGGTCTGGTGTGAAGCTTCTAGTGACATTAACTCTATGAAATGATATTCCTTGGCACCTGCATGAGTGTTTTATTTCTAAAAGCCTTTATTGTTTCATGAATTTACCAATATACAGTAACAACAACAGCTACAAAACTACTATAAAAATATCCAAGGGCTTTTCACAGTAGGAATAGCAAATTAACATAAGATATGATGACATCAATCTTTCTTCCTGTTCTTTCAGCTGTAAAGATTGGGTAATACATAAAAGGGCCAGAAATTTCTTATTCAATGCTTATAGAAAAGGTAAGAGATAAATTGCTTAACATTTGATAAAAGTAAGAACTGAAAATTCAGAGATGACTAGGACCTTATTTAAGAGAAGAGATGTATGACCCTAACTCTCTTGCTGGGAAATAGCAGCCACCTCACTCTTAAGTTTCCTCTTTCTTTCCTGAAAAAAGGCTGCAGGGAGAGGTATTTTTCCAATCTCTTAAATAAACTTTACTGAAAAAGATATAACAGTCTATCACTATGTCCTTTATTTTCTTTTTAAAATTTTATTTATTTAACTGGGAGGTAATTGCTTTACAATGTTTTGTTGGTTTCTGCCATACCTAACAGAAATCACCCATAGACATACAAATGCCCCCTCCCTCTTAAACTTCCCTCCCACCTCCCACCAGTGAAGTAGGGAGCAAACACTTCTTTCTACCTGGGTGTGTAGGTGGTGATTTCTCAGAGAAATGTCAGTGGTCCTAGGTTGCCTTCTTGCCTTGAGTAAAAAGTGCCTGATTCTCAATGTTCCTTCCTGGCCAGAGAAACCCCAGAGGCCAGTTTTCATAAATTGCAGTGTAATAGTAAAATGTTGCATCTGCTTTGGAAAATGATTAAAACATAAAAAGTTAAACACAGAGCTTTCTTATGACCAACAATGTAACTCCTAATTATTTACATAAAAATACTAAAGACATATGGAATCCCAAAAAAGGGCAATGCAAAAGAATGTTCAAACAACTATACAACTGTGCTCATTTCACATGCTAGCAAGGTAGTTCTCAAAATCCTTCAAGCTAGACTTCAGTAGTACATGAACTGAGAATTTCCAGGTGTAGAAGCTGGATTTAGAAAAGGCAAATTGCCAACATCCACTGGATCATAGAAAAAGCAAGGAAATTCTACAAAGACATTTACTTCTGCTTCATTGACTACACTAAACCCTTTGACTATGTGGATCACAACAAACTGTGGAAAATTCTTAAAGAATTGGGGATACCAGATCACCTTACCTGTCTCCTGAGAAACCTATATGCAGGTCAGAAAGCAACAGATAGAATCAAACATGAAACAATGGACTGGTTCAAAATTGGGAAAGGGGTATGATAAAGCTGTATATTGTCACCCTGCATATTTAACTCATATGTAGAGTACATCATAAAAAATGTTGGGCTAGATGACTCACAAGCCACAATCAGGATTGCTGGTACAAATATCAACAACCTCAGATATGCAGATGATATCACTCTAGTGGCAGAAAGCAAAGAAGAACTAAAGATCCTCTTGATGACTGAGAAAAAGGAGAATGAAAAACCTGCCTTGAAACTCAGCATTCACAAAATGGAGATCATGGCATCTGGTCCCTTCATTTCATGACAAATGGAGAAAAAGTGGAAACAGTGACAAACTTTATTTTCTCGGGCTCCAGAATCACTGTGGACAGTGATTACAGCAATGAAATTAAAAGACCCTTGATCCTTGGAACAAAAGCTATAACAAACCTAGACAACATATTAAAAAGCAGAGACATCAGTTTGCCAACAAAGGTCCATATAAGTGAAAGCCAGGGCTTTTCCAGTAGTCATGTATGGATGTGATAGTTGGACCATAAAGAAGACTGGGTGCCAAAGAATTCATGCTTTTGAACTGTGATACAGGAGAAGACTCTTGAGAGCCTCTTGGACAACAAGGAGATTAACCAGCCAATCCTAAAAGAAATCAACCCTGAATACTCATTGGAAGGACCAATGCTGAAGCTAAAGCTCCAATACTTTGACCACCTGATGCCAAGAGCTGACTCAATGGGAAAAGACCCTGATGCTGGAAAGATTGAGGACAGGAGAAGACGGGGCAACAGAAAATGAGATGGTTGAATGGCATCATTTACTCAATGGGCATTAGTCTGAGCAAACTTGGGACAGTAGTGAAGGCCAGGGAAGCATGGCATACTACAGTCCATAGGGTCACAAAGAGTTGGACATGACTTAGGGACTGAAAAACAACAATACAAAAATGTGTTTAAGAATGTTCATGGTAACTTTTTTTCACAATAGGCAAAAACTAGAAATAATCCTAATGTCTGTCAATTGATAAATGGATAAACCAAAAGTGCTAGTATAATTAAATGGAATGCTATTCAACCATAAGAAAGTGAAGTCTAAAATGGGAAACATTATGAATTGACCTCAAAAAATTTATACCAAGTGAAAGAAGTCAGTTGCAAAAGACCACATAGTGTTTATCAGAGGATGGGGTGGTGGTCAAAGAATATGGTGTGAATGCTGATGGTTTTATGGGGGCTTCTTCTTAGAGTGATATAAGTACTTGGAATTAGGTAATTATGATTATTTCACAACTTTCTGAATACACTAAACATAACTGAATATTACACTTTAAAGTGTTTAATTGTATGGTATGTGAATTATACATAAATAAAAATACCTGTTCCACACAGTGTTATAAAAATTGGCAAAATATTTCTTGAATTCATGTGAAAGAAACCAGATTGAAGATCAGCAAAGACTATGTTTACATGAAGAATCAAACTGAAGTCTTGCTTTACCTCAGTTCAAGATTTATGAAGCTCCTATTTTAAAGATGTTCTGTTTGAAAATTTACATGTAGAATAAAATTAATTAAACAATGATTTATTGTTAATAAAATAAATTTAACTTATTAATTAAAATTAACAATACAGGAAAGAGAGTTAAGAATAGACAAGTACAAGTGAGTTATTTGTTTGGATGGGGGGGAAAGAACTTTAAAAATAGCTGAGGCAAAATGAATCTTTTAAAATGAATGAATTGGAAATGTTTCTAATTGAATGGGAAAAATAAGATTATACCCATTTCTGGAACCATATGCAGATTAAATTTCTGACAATTTTTATATCAAATGCAAAACTCAAAATGTTGTCAAAATACTTATCCTCAAAGTTTAGGTTAAAGAATATTTTTTTAAGGCACAAAAAGCAGCAATCATAAAGGAGCACAATGTTAAATAATAAAATGAAAAAACAATCAGATCTATGCACAAAATAACAGCAAAATATATGAACACATAATTCATAAAACAGAAAAATGGACCAATAAACTTGTTAACTAAATGCAAATTTTATAAAAAAGGATAAACAGTTTTGTAATCATTTTATTGAGAAAATATGACTATGCTTTTGAAAAGATAGCAAAGTCAAGCTCTTCTTAGGTATAAGAGTTTTGCAGCATAATATTTTGGACACCTTCTGCAATTGTAAGCTTGAAAAAGTACATATTCCAAGATCCAGAAATTCTATAAGCAGCTCTGTATCCTAGAAAAATGTTTACCTATGTGCAAAATAAGGATTATAAAAGCATGTTCTATAGCAAATGACTGGGAAAACCAACATAATTAACAATAGAAGATAAAAATGGAAAATGGAAATAAACCATGGTAATAGTTATTAAATCTAAATGTATCCACATGTGTAAAACTACAAAAGATAATGGTGAATTAAAGACCTAGGTATAAAATCATGTCTAATATATTTTTACTGCATTTGTGTAGATATACAAAATAATAACCTATGATATTTATGGATACAAATATTAAACCATCAATAAGAAGAATGTATACAGTGTTCATCACAGGAGATCTATTGAGGCAGTGTATAGGGAAATAGTTGTGAAAAAAAGTGAAGCTTCAGAACCCAGTGAGAGACAACAGGACAATATATTAACTTTTGCTAGTTGTGTTTTTTAAATTGTTTTGTGTTTTATGTTTGAATTTTTTACCTGAAAAATGCATTAAGAATTAGCCAAGTTTTAATTCTCTTGTATTTTTAGTTTACACACCAACTGTATGATACAAATTAAAAAAATAAGTCAAAATAGGCATTGTTCTACCTAAAATTAAAAAGAATCTCTCCAATACTTTGCCTTTATGGTGTCATGATGTGTTAATCATTAAATGAGGTGTCCAATAGGTGAAAGAGTAGGAAACAACTTGAGGGAGAACATAACCCTTTGAGTAAAAGCAGCTACTTAAATTAATCACTTGTGACAATCAGCAGTTGGCCTTTTTATTATCATATTCTATAACTTTTACTTCATATCCAGAACAGTGAGCCTTTCCTTCAGAAATTAAGAAGTAAACTGAAATGCCCTTATAATTTTCTTTAAAACTGTATGATGGACTTATTATGGTGATAATTTTGCAATATATACATATATTATATCATAATGTGAGCCTGAAATTAATATAATGTTAAATGCCAAATATATCTCATTTTAAAAACCTATATATTTGTTGGGCTTTCATGTTAGGGAACACAGTAATCCAAAGAGTTGACAGCATAGGAAGAGGAAAAACAAATGAGAACAGAACTATAGATTAAAGTTCAAATATTTTTTGGATTTGAGAAAATTTTCTTCACTGTCTTGAAAATTCTAAAGGGATACATCTTTTCAAGAGTCACTTCTGTTGAAAAAGGGAGAAAAAACTCTATCCAAGATTAAAAGAAATTGTCTGCCTCAAAATAAATGAACTAAGGCAGATATGTTCTTGCTTTATTCAGTTTGATTGGCTATACAGAACTTTCCCTAAATTATTCTTAGTATCTTTTATGCCACATTTGTGAATATAATAAAAAGCAAAAAAAAGATAGAATAGTACCAATGGCATATCCTCTTTCTATTTGCAAACTATTAATTCACAATATTTACTGAAATTAAGTAAATAAAACATTACCTGAGACCTAACTTTTAGCTAACCATCCCATGAAATGTTTCTTCAGTGCATCATCATATAATAAAAGCTTTCTGATTAAAGTCCCAGTTTTAAAGGTCTTAGTGGAAATAGCAGTTTTCTTTATTTCACCTTATCAATCTTTGAGTCCTGATTGAAACTTCTATCTGTACTAGGAGGCAACTGTGCTGCAATGAATATGAAAAAAAGAAAGCATAGAACTTAGATTTAATAGACTTTGCTTAATGTTCTGGTTTACATCCTGCTTCCCTCTCTTCTGTTAGGTGAGACTAGTGAGAGCATCATAAAATATTAGTAATTTCATTTTTATAAGCCTTATTTTTCTCCCTGGAAACCAATTTCACATTATACATCTATTTATGAATCCTAGATTTTCAGGGTCTCTAAAAAGTTCTGTATTTCAAAACTCAAATTCTTCCCTAGCCATCAGACCTATTTCATGATTTTTTCCTACCACAGCATTTGCATTCTCTAATACAAATCTAACTAATTCCCTATATTAAATCCCCCTATAATATATACAATTTCTGTTTTATTGACATCAAACAGTTAAAACTTCTATAAAGATTCAAGTAAAATAGTTAAATAATTAGCCTTATAGTAATTTGGTAAAAATTGTGACAAAAAATCTATCTATCCATTCACTCAACAACAAAAGTAGAACGGAATTCAGTTAAAATCATAAACTCTGGAATTTAGATTCTTTTGTTACAATCCTGGCTCTGCCAATTACTATGTGGCCAGAGAAAGATCACTAGATTTGGGACATTTTCTTCATTAACTCCATGCTTGTTTCCTAAGTTTGTATACTGAATTCATTGCAGTCCTTATAGATAAATAATTGAGATGACTGTTTTACCTTGGGGTTTATAGTCTGCTAGAAAATGTGGATAATTCAACAATAATAATGTTAAGTTTTATTGGTACTGAAATAATTGTCTAGAGCAAAGGTATTTTTAATTTTATTTTAAATTTGAAAATAATCTAAGTGTGTAGTAAAGTATGGGAGATTAAAATGTACTCATGATTAATATGTTTATATGTAATATAATGTATTCATGTAGCCTCTCTCCAAATTTATCAAATTTTAGCATCTTACTCCTCGTTTCAGAATCTAGTCTGTTTTCACCACAACTAGAAGTAAAAATGTAATATATACAAGTGAAACATCTTGTGTTCCCTGTCCCCCCACAGATCCCTTGATTTCTCAGAGAAAACTGCCGTAATCAGTAAATTATAGGTTACATATCCAGCTGGTATGTAAGATATGTGCATTATATCATTTGTAGACATTTAAAAATTATTCTTCAAGATGTTTCTGTCATTTTACACTGCTGCCTCCCAGAAATATTTCTCTTGTACTAGATCCTTGCTTTTATTTGGTCTGGTAGACTAGATTATTGTTACTATTGTGGCTGAGGGCCAACTGTGGCATCCTACATTCCAGGTCTATTGCTGTAGATCTTGATCAACAGAATATTAGCAAATGTAATGAAAACAGAAGCTTCAGATATGCTCACACAGCTTTTTTGTGCCTAACCTGACCTGCCATGGGAGAGCATGCCCTACATGCTGTGCTCAACAAGTGGTATAGTTGAAGCTATTGTTTTTTTTTTAATAAGTTCCATAACAACTAATGCGCTTCATCTGACAACTAATGCCAGTTATTTTCTTGAAGAAGTTATACTTAAGGCTGGATTATCTCACTGTGCTATGGTAAAACTTTACAATAGAACTCCTTGACTCTAAATATAATCATGGACTCTTCATATTTTTTGCATGGAAACTAAAAGTGTGAGTCACTCTGTCATGTCTGACTCTTGGTGATCCCTCGGACTGTGGCCCGCCATTCTCCTCTGTCCGTGGAATTCTCCAGGCAAGAATACTGGAGTGAGTAGCCATTTCCTTCTCCAGGGGATCTTCCCAACTGAGAAATCAAACCCAGGTCACCCACACTGCAGGCAGTTTCTTTACCATCTGAGCCATAAGGAAAGCCCCAACAGTGACCAAACTACTTGACTTGAAAGACTTCAATGTCTTTCATATGCCTTTCCTCTAAAAGAGAGTTCAAATCTCATTATCCACTGATAATTGACCCAAGCATTCTTTCATTTCCCATTTGCTTTAATTGTTGAACTCCAGAGAGTATATTTGTTTAATTTTTCATTTTACCTCCTCTAATATGGACATTAATTACACATAGCTACTCTAGAATTCAGTGTAATGTCAATGTTGTTCTTAATAAATCTATGAAATATATCTGGGAAACTCTGAAAGTGCTGGGGTAGAGCTACCTATCTTCACCATCATCCTCAGGAACACTGTTGGATACCAAGAGATTTGCTTTATTAATTGACAAAAATAATTATAACTGAAACTACCCATACTTATGCTCAAGTTCTCATTTTGCTGATATCTGTATGACTGAGATAGAGCCAACTGGGATTGAGACTTCATTTAGTCTCTATTGTAAGACTCCAAACTTTATTCAGTTTTCATAAAAGCATGTTGGGGCATTAATGGCCTGGCTACAAACAGAAATATTAATGTTCTCAGAAAGTTTGCAGTGGTCCTAGCCACATTTGTTCCTGTCTAAAGACGTAAGATGTTTACAGTTTGATGGGAGACCTTCTGACAGCTCTGTGAAGGAGTTGATACATAGTGTAAGTATCCTAAATCCAGACTCTGTGGTTCTTTATTTACCCATAATTTATTATTGCTTCCAATAAAGCTTAATTGACATGTGCACACAAACCACATGTGTTTCTGACCTCCAACAATCGCTCATCTTGTTATTCAGTTGACTAAATCAATGATTACACTTGTTTGATCAAATCTTTACACTGATTGAACTAAAAGGGACCTTACAAACCTAGTCAATGTTTTGCTTTTAGGAACTGGATTTTATTGTATAAATTCTCAATGTCTCAAGCATTCTTTTCCAGGAAAAATTTATATAACCATGCTAAATTGAGACCAAATATCAATAATCACACACTCTGCTTTTGAACTATTTTCCTAGGCTCAAGCAGGCTGCCTTGAACTTGGCAAATTTCTAGAACCAAGAGATCTTGGCATATTTCATCTTGAGAACAATCATTCTTCAGAATAGCAATTGTCTAGCTTTCTTACATGTCCTTCTCTATAGTTTATGACTTAACCAATTTCACAGCATTTACTTTTTCCTAAGTGGGGGGACATTTCGTCATATTAGGTCATCAACTGAAAAAAAAAAAAAAAGGATTTACAATTGGTGCACATTTGCTTTCCCAGTGAGGTCATGACTTCGTCCTCTCATGCCTCCTTTCCAAAAGTCTCTAAACTTCAGTTAACAGCATTTAATCGGACCTTATGTCTTGTTATCTTTGCATGCTCCCGTGGGGATTTTGTAAAATATATCCTATATATGTTCATCATTCAGAACTTTGGACGTGCATTTATCAGTATTTTTTTCTTTTTATAAGACTATACATTTGTAATTCTAACATATTTCTCCCAATTCCATCTAGAGTGGTAACCTGTATTAGGAGACATAAATTTCATCAGTTCTGGATGTGGCAGATACATCAGTTTTGCAAACCTGTCCTGCCTGCTTTCTCCATTTTTGATAAAGTAATTCCAATTAAGGGAGTGTTTTATAACTTTTATTGTGTCAAGGATCTTTTTGAAAGTTTTATGGTGAAGCCAGTTTTATGATCCCCTTTCTTACAATATTGCTAAAATTATAAAATAAACCAAATAATATTGATATAGTTATCAAAACATTTGATATTGTTTCTTTATTAATCTATTTTTATTAATATCTAGCTCTTTGTCTAAAAAACTGACATAATTTTTTTTAAGATTTATTTTTGATTGAAGTAACTAAAGAGCCTCTTGATAAAAGTGAAAGAGGAGAGTGAAAAAGTTGGCTTAAAACTCAACATTCAGAAAACTAAGATCATGGCATCTGGTCCCATCACTTCATGGCAAATAGATGGGGAAACAGTGGAAACAGTGGCAGACTTTATTTTTTTGTGCTCCAAAATCACTGCTGATGGTGACTGCAGCCATGAAATTAAAAGATTCTTGCTCCTTGAAAGGAAAGTTATGACCAACCTAGACAGCTTATTAAAAATCAGAGACATTATTTTGCCAACAAAGGTCCTTCTAGTCAAAGCTATGGTTTTTCCAGTAGTCATGTATGGATGTGAGAATTGGACTATAAAGAAAGCTGAGCACCAAAGAATTGGTGCTTTTGAACTGTGGTGTTGGAGAAGACTCTTAAGAGTCCCTTGGACTGCAAGGGGAACAAACAAGTTCATCCTAAAGGAAATCAGTCCTGAATATTCATTGGAAGGACTGATGCTGAAGCTGAAACTCCAATAATTTAACCACCTGATGTGAAGAACTGACTCATTGAAAAAGACCCTGTTGCTGGGAAAGATTGAAAGTGGGTGAAGGAGATGATAGAGGATGAGATGGTTGGATGGCATCACTGACTCAATGGACATGACTTTGAGTAAACTCCGGGAGTTGTGATGGACTGGGAGGCCTGGTGTGCTACAGTCCATGGGGTTGCAATGAGTCAGACACAACCGAACGACTGAACTGAACTGAACATTGGTTTATAGCGTTGTGTAAATTTCCTGTGTACAACACTGTATTTTTACATTTATATAACCCACAGTATTGTTGTTGTATTAGTTGCTTAATCCTGTCCGACTCTTTTGAGACCCCTTTGACTGTAGCCTGCCAGGCACCTCTGTAGCCATTCCCTTCTCCAGGGGATCTTCCCAACCTAGGGACTGAACTCAGGTCTCCTGCATTACAGGCAGATTCTTCACCATCTGAATCACCAGAGAAGTCCAACCCAGAGCATGCTCACCACCGAAAGTTTAGCAGGATATAAGTTATTACTCTCATGTTTCAAAATTTGTTTAACAGAATTTGATAGATTTTACCAGGGTCACAAATTTATAAACAGAGTCAGAAAATGTTTGGTTACTAATTCCATTGCTTTTCTCCATCACCATCATCATTTTTTTTATGCCATTTTACTCAAGGATTACATGTGACCTTCAGTATCTTTCCTATTATATGTGTCACATCACTAGTACCACAGCAAGTCTATATGCCACAGGGACCTATGTCATTAGAATCATTATCTTCACATTTTTGTTTAAAATCTCAATCTTAATGCTACAATCAGACCTGTCTGCTCTCTTGAATATGTCTCATTTCCACCTATATTGTGACTACCTCTTTTCTTAGCATCCTATATGAAAACTCATTTAAAACCCCAGTTCATATCCCACTTTTCCAATGAAGACTACCTCACAGTTACTTTTCCCTCCTTTGACCACCTCCCCCCGGTGTCAAGCATGTCATAATGCTCACTACTTGTTTTATTTATTTTTCATGTGCCAGTTGTCTTCTCATCTATGCCTTGCATTCTTCTGTCTCCTCAGTATTCCATGAAAATGTTATTTTTTTCATTTACTTATCCAGAAACATTTTTTGAAAGACTACTGTGTGCTAGGCTCAGGGTTTACAAATATGAAAAATTTAAAAAGCATGGTCATTGTCCTGGTGGAGTTCCAATTCCGGCACTAGATATGCCAGAGGCACACACCGTACTTACATATTAATAAATGGTTTGTTTTATACTACAGAACTTTCCAAAGATATCATATAACTGATATCAAAAACCTATTTTGCTGTTACAAAAATATTGAAGACTCTCAGATACTTCAGGAAATAAATAATGAACTGGGAGATTGAGTTTGTTCCTTCACAAATAGAGCTAGGTCTTTGATCTTTATTACTTCTCTGGATATTTCTCATTTTTCCTCTCTGCTTTGATTTCTCCATGTATTTCTCATTCTATTTCATTGTCTTGTCCTTTTACAACTCTTTATTTTTTCCATGTTCTATGTTTTAGCAGATTATAAGAGTGAGCATGACAACTTCTATGATTTCTGGGCTTAGAAAGCTCTTATGATGGATATTTATTTAATCATGGTTCAATGTTCCTGGAATTGACCCATTTTAAAACTTTTAAATAGTTGTGTTTTTTTTTGTTTTTGGTTTTGGTTTTTTTGTCAGAAGGAAGGATAGGGTATTTCTGCCTTTAGGCAGAAAACAATATCATAAAATGTCTATATAATAGTCTTTCTCTGCCACATGTTATCATAATTTTTGATGTTTTTAATAATTTTAAAAACATTAATTTACCATTTTTTCAGTGTGATTTCTTCATTGGGCTACTGTGCCAATTGTTTGATACAGTGTGTGTTATTTTCTTATACTGTAAGTAGATGGATGCATCATTTAAGAATTGCACTGGCCACAAGGAGCACAAAAGTTCAAAAGCATCAATTATTCGGTGCTCAGCCTTCTTTATGGTCCACTTCTCACATCCATACATGACTACTGGAAAAAATCATACATTTGACTACATGGACCTTTGTCGGTAAAGTGATGTCTCTACATTTTAACATGCTATCTAGGTTTGTCATAGCTTTCCTTCCAAGGAGCAAGTATCTTTTAATTTCATTGCTGCAGTCAGCATTTGCAGTGATTTTGGAGCCCAAGAAAATAAAGTCTGGCACTGCTTCCAGTTTTTCTCCTTCAATTTGCCATGAAGTAATGGGGCCAATGCCATGATCTTAGATTTTTGAATGTTGAATTTTAAGTCAGCTTTTTCACTCTCCTCTTTCACTCTTATCAAGAGGCTCTTTAGTTCCTCTTTGCTTTCTGCCATTAGAGTGGAATCATCTGCAAAGTTGAGGTTTTGATACTTCGCCTGGCAATCTTGATTGCAGCTTGTGATTCATCCAGCCTGGCATTTTTCAGGATGTAATCTGCATATAAGTTAAATGATCAGGGTGATAATATAAGGCCTTCACATATTCCTATGCCAATTTTGAACCAGTCCATTGTTCCATGTCTGGTTCTGTTGCTTCTTGATCTGCATACAAGTTTCTTAGGAGACAGATGAGATGGTCTGGTATTCCCATCTCTTGAAGAATTTTCCACAGTTTGTTGTGATCCAGAATCAAAGGCTTTAGCTTAATCAAAAAGTTCATTAACTGCTGAACCTAGCTGGTAGAATTTTGAGCATCACCTTGCTAGCATATGAAATGAACACAATTGTACAGTATTTCCATCATCTCCACTAGCTATGTCCATAGTAATGCTTCTTAAGACCCACTTAATTTCATATTCCAGGATGTCTGGCTCTAGGTGAGTGACTACACCATCATGATTATCCATCCAGGTCACTAAGACCTTTTTATGTATAGTTCTTCTGTGTATTCTTGCCACCTCTTCTTAATCTCTTATGCTTCTATTAGGTCTTTAGGTGACCAGGTGTTGTTTTTGCTGACTGTATAGAGCTTCTCCCTCTTTGGCTGCAAAGAATATAATCAATTTGTGATGTCTATATGTAAAGTCATCTCTTGAGTTATTGTTTATTGAGGGTGTTTAATATGACCAGTGTGTTCTCTTGACAAAACTCTGTTAACCTTTGCCCTGCTTCATTTTGTATTCCTAGGCCAAATTTGCCTGTTACTCCAGGTATCTCTTGACTTCCTACTTTCTCATTCCAATCCCCTATGATGAAAAGGACATCATTTTTTGCTGTTAGTTCTAGAAGTTCTTAGGTCTTCATAGAACCGTTCAACTTCAGCTTCTTTGGCATTAGTGCTTGGAGCATAGACTTCGATTACTGTGATGTTAAATGGTTTGCCTTGGAAATGAACTGAGATTATTCTGTGTTTTTGAGATTGCATTCAAGTATTGTATTTCAGACTTTTGTTGACTGTTAAGGCTGCTCCATTTCTTCTAAGGGATCCTTGCCTGCAGTAGTAGGTATAATGGTCATCTGAATTAAATTCCCCCATTCCTGTCCATTTTAGTTCACTGATTCCTAATTCTGTTTTAATCAGTGTCTAATTTGCTGAAAACATTTTCTTCCAATTGCTATTTGTATCTTCCTGTAATCTGGTAAAACTCACCATATTAAATTCCTTTGCATAGTAATTATATTAATTGACATACTCTTATCCCATAGCTTAATTTTCTTGCTATCTGGCCATTTTATTTCCTATGTTTCTGTTTTACTGGCTTTTTGGTCAACGTTCTTTATTCTACTTTATTCTAATTTACTTTTTTTTTGGACAATATGACTTCATATATGAAATACTGTAGAAACTAATGGAGCATCTTATGGTATCTTATTTTGTAACTGTTCACTTCCTTTTCTAATGAAGGAAGGTGGCCTAGAACTGTTTAATATCCTTGTCAACTAGAAATAGATAAGTAGACTAATTATATTCCTTGGAGGAAGTCATAAAAAATTATATCTTCAACCATACATAGTTCTGTTCAGGTCTCTCCAATCTCCAATAGGAATTCAAATAATTTATATTTGTAAGGGCTATCAAATGTATCTCTTTTATGAGTTTGTATGTGTTCATGGATGTAATTATAGTAAAAAGTCAATATTTAGATAACCAAGATAAAACATATCTGCCTATTTTTAATGCTTAGCACTATTATGCTAATGAAAAACTGTCAGTTATTTTTATATTTTCGATCAGTTTTCTCTTATATTAACGCTTCATTTGAATGTACTATTTCCTATATGCTGGATACATAAAAATTTTATAGGAAATAAGATAACTTTAAATAATTACTTCAACTCTTCCAAAGGGCAAGAGTGTAACATATAACTCTCCAAAGGGTATATCAAGCCATAACTTCTTAGAAAGTTCTTTTGTGTTAACAAGATATTTCTCATAGCTTTTTAAAATAAATTTGGCAAGATTCCCATTATCATGACTTCAGGCATTCAAAACTATCTTCATGTTCTACACAATTCCTGTTTTATTTATTTTATCTAAAACATCAGTTTTTAATATATAATAGCTTATACTTATTTCTAGAAATATAAACACCAGTCATATACTTCATAATTTTAAAAATATTGAACAATAATTTTGCAATATTATAATAGGTTCAGATGTACAACATAGAAATTTAATATTTTTATAGAGTATACTCCATTTTAAATTATTATAAAATATTAGCTATATACCCGTTCTTTATATGTTCTTGTAGCTTATTTATTTTATACACACTGCTTTGTGCCTCTTAATCTCCTATCCCTATTTTGCCCCTCTCCATTCCCTCTCGCTAATGGTAACTACTATTTTGATCTATATGTGTGAGTGCTTTCTGTTTTTTTTTTTTTTAATATTTATTCATTTTACTTTTTAGATTTCACATTTAAGTAGTAACAGTAATTTTATTTCTTTTTCTGAGGTATTTTACTACTATACACTCTAGACCCATTCATTTTTTGGAAATTGCAGAATTTTATTCCTTTTTTGTAACTGAGTAGTATTCTATCGTGTGTATGCACAAAAATATAAAATAAAATTTTGCAATCATACAAGTAAAAGAAATAAAAGTTATCTGAATTGGAAAGGAAAATGTTATAAAACTGTCAATATTTGCAAATGGCATGCTACTGTATGTAGAAAACCCTCCACCAAAAAGCTACTAGAACTAATAAATGACTTTAGTAAAGTTACAAGATACAAAATTAATATACAGAAATATATTTCTTCTACACCCTAAATATGCACTATCATAAAGGGAAATTAAGAAAATAATTTTATACACAATTTCATCAAAAAGAATAAACTACCTAGGAATTATTTATCCAAGGAGGTGAAACATCTGTACTCTGAAAACTATAAAACTCTGATACAGGAATTTGAAAATGATGAAACAAAGAAAAGGTATCCTGTATCCTTGGATCTGAAGAATTTATATTGTTATATTGTTCACACTACCCAAAGCAATCTATAAATATAATACAATTCCTATCAGAATACCCATGACATTTTGCACAGAATTAGAACAAATAATCCTATGATTTCTATGGAACCACAAAAGAAAAAAAGAAAAAGAAAGAAAACACCAAATTGCCAAAGCAATCTTGGAAAAAAAAAAATTAAAACAAGGCTGAAAGCATCACACACCCTGATTTCAGGCTATTATACATAGCTACAGTAATCAAAACAGAATGGTACTGACACAACATTGGACACACAGTTCAATGCAACAGAATAGAGAGGCCAAAAATAAACTCATGTATACGGTTAACTGATCTATGACAAAAGGGCAGGGAAATGCAGTGGAAGAAAGAAAGTCTTTTCAATAAGTGGTGCTGAAAAAAACTGGACAGCCACATGTAAAATAATGAAATTAAAACATTTTCTAAAACTATATTAAAAAAAAAAAACTGAAAATGGATTAAAAACCTAAACGTAAGACCATAAACCATAACATTCCTGAAAGAAAACATAGGCAAAGCACTCTTTGAGATTAATCATACCAATATCTTTTTGGCTCTGTTTCATAAGACAAAGGAAACAAAAGTTAAGAAAAAAAAAAATAAGCAAACAAAAACCAAATAGAACCTAATTAAATTTAAGTTTTTTCACAACAAAGGAAACAACTGACAAAATGAGATGACAACCTACTTGAATGGGAGAAAATATTTGTAAATTATATGACTGAGAAGAGGTTAATATACAAAATATATAAATAGATCATACAACTCAATTTTAAAAACCAAATAATTTAATTTAAAATGGGAAGAAGACTTGAATAGACTTTCCTCCAAAGAAGACCAACTGGTACATGAAAAAGTTCTCAACATCACTAATTATAAGAGACATCCAACCTATTAGAATGACTATTATCAAAAAGTCTACAAATAACAATGGTCAGTGAAGATATAGAGAAAGGGAACACTTGTACACTGTGGGTGGGAATTGAAATTGGTATAACCATTGTGGACAGCACTATGGAGGTTCCTCAAAAACCTAGAATTAGAACTAACTCCTGATCCAGCAACTACACTTGGTATATATCTTGGTATATATCTGAAAAAAAAATGAAAAGTCTAATTCAAAAAGATACATATATCCCAATGTTCATAGCAGCATTGCTTAACAATCACCAAGATACAGAAGTAACCTAAGTATCCATCAAGAGAAATGTATAAAGAAGATTGCTTCGTCAATATGAAGTCATCAAACAATTTTCAGTAAATAGCTTTACAATATCAAAGATTACCTATATATGATAAGACATTGCTCAATGAATTTTTTACATAAATTTCATCTCCAGACTTTCAAATATGCAATAAGTTGTAAATCTAGATCCTAAAAAGAAATCAAAGTTGTGGGGTTTTTAGTATTTGTTAAAGAAGTGTCTTAAATAAATATATTAAGTTTCTTTCTATCATATGTATATTTCTCCAAATATTTCAGGTCGAACATAGGCAAAACACTCTCTGACATAAATCACAGCAAGATCCTCTATGACCCACCTCCCAGAATATTGGAAATAAAAGTAAAAATAAACAAATGGGACCTAATTAAAAGCTTTTGCACAACAAAGGAAACTATAAGCAAGGTGAAAAGACAGCCTTCAGAATGGGAGAAAATAATACCAAATGAAGCAACAGACAAAGGATTAATCTCAAAAATATACAAGCAACTCCTGCAGCTCAATCCGGAAAAATAAATGACCCAATCAAAAAATGGGCCAAAGATCTAAACAGACATTTCTCCAAAGAAGACATACAGATGGCTAACAAACACATGAAAAGATGCTCACATCACTCATTATCAGAGAAATGCAAATCAAAACCACAATGAGGTACCATTACACGCCAGTCAGGATGGCTGCTATCCAAAAGTCTACAAGCAATAAATGCTGGAGAGGGTGTGGAGAAAAGGGAACCCTCTTACACTGTTGGTGGGAATGCAAACTAGTACAGCCGCTATGGAAAAACAGTGTGGAGATTCTTAAAAAACTGGAAATAGAACTGCCATATGACCCAGCAATCCCACTTCTGGGCATACACACCAAGGAAACCAGATCGGAAAGAGACACGTGCACCCCAATGTTCATCACAGCACTGTTTATAATAGCCAGGACATGGAAGCAACCTAGATGCCCATCAGCAGATGAATGGATAAGGAAGCTGTGGTACATATACACAATGGAATATTACTCAGCCATTAAAAAGAATTCATGTGAACCAGTTCTAATGAGATGGATGAAACTGTAGCCCATTATACAGAGTGAAGTAAGCCAGAAAGATAAAGACCATTACAGTATACTGATGCATATATATGGAATTTAAAAAGATGGTAACAATAACCATATATGCAAAACAGAAAAAGAGAAACAGATGTACAGAACAGACTTTTGGACTCTCTGGGAGAAGGCGAGGGTGGGATGTTCTGAGAGAATATCATTGAAACAAGTATACTATCAAGGGTGAAACAGAACACCAGCCCAGGTTGGATGCATGAGACAAGTGCTCAGGGCTGGTGCACTGGGAAGACCCAGAGGGATGGGATGGGGAGGGAAGCGGGAAGGGGAACACATGTAAATCCATGGCTGATTCATGTCAATGTATGGCAAAAACTACTACAATACTGTAAAGTAATTAGCCTCCAACTAATAAAAATAAATGGAAAAAAAAAGTCTGAATTTAAGAGTATTTTAAAATAAGAACTTTATATTTCCTTAAATAAATGATAGAGATTAAAAATACTTTTCTGCTGTGTTTTTGTATTTATTCAGTATGTTTATACAAATAACTTGGATCATTGGCCACTTATGGAATTGCTTAAAAAGTAAAAGACAATGAATTTAACAATTTAGTGTTCTTTGGCGTACTCATTAGTTATTTTGGAGATAAGTGTTACAGAAATTTACTGTACTGTTAATGGTTAACATCAGTTCAAGTTTATCCTGAAAGATAAGGAATGCATGTAAGAAATATTAAATAACCAATGGGAAAAATCTGACAGTGTGATTATAGTTTCATGATATTATCCTGATTATGTATTAGCTAAATATGAATCTGAAGAAAAGAAGAAATTTCTGTGACTTAACTAGATGAGTATAAAACTTATTTTGAAATTAAAATATTCTAAAACCCCAAAATATAAAAAGACTATAAAAGTTTCTAACTTGAATCAATATTCAAAAGATATTAAATATAATCAACAGCTATGTAAATTTTCTAATAAACTGAGAAAAATTTGATGAACGTACTGATATTCATTACTTTAAATTTTCTTTTCAGTTTCTTGAACATTTGAATTTGATATTTATTATAATGAATACACAATGAATATATTTTATGATCTTAGAAAATATATTAACATTTTAAATTAAATATAGAAGTCAATATTAAAGGACATTAGTTTAGTATATAATTAAGTTATTAAATAGCCAGTAAAAATTTGGGGGCAAATTGAGATGTACTTATAAGCATAGGATTGATATGTACACTGATATATCTGGGATGAATGGCCAACAGGAACCTACTGTGTAGAACAGAAAACTGTTCAATATTATGTGGCAACCTAGATATGCAGAAAGTTTTAGAAAGAATGGATGTATGTATGTGTGTGGCTGAATCACTTTTCTTCATGCTTGAGCCTAGCACAACATTGTTAATCAACCATACTCCAACATAAAATAAAGAGTTAAAAAAAAGTGTAAAATGCACAACAAATTTTGAAAAATCATTGCTAAAATAATGTAAAATATCTCATTATTAATTTTGCTATATTATCATAGCTATAATAATGATACTGTTTTGTATCTATCTGATTAAATAAAAGATAACATGATAATGTTTCTTTTTTTGTTTATTATGTCAGACAGAGAATGTAAAATTACAAAGGTGCCCTGCAGTATTCTTCTAATGGAGAGCACTAGTATATAGATACATTTTCCTCATTTTTCACATATTAATGCTGCAGTATTGATTTCTATCATATGCAAGTATTACTCGTGTTCTCAGTTATTTCTTAAATACTTACAGTGATATTTTGATAAATTTTTCTGTACATTATGAACCACTTGGGTCCAGAGGATGGAAAGTATTTAGAACAGCTGGATCCAGAGGACAGAAAGTATTCAGAACAGCTGAATTATTCATAGAACCTTTTGAATTTTTTTTCAATTTTAATGCCATAAAAAGATATTAATTCTATTATTTTAACTATCTTTGGTTATTCTTATTGACAAATAATTATCAAAATAAGAGCTGACAATTTAGAAACATTTGTTGATTATAAAACTTCGTAAACTTCAATTTGTTTTTCTGTTTTCTTCTAGCTTGGAACCACCATTAAAAGTATTTCTTGTTTTTCCTCTTGTTGTACAAGCTTCTCCCTTTAGGCTTCTTCATGCAATTTTTTAAAACCTGTGACATTCATATTGGTCCTCTATGATACTCCTTCCATTTGGGGATATGTAATTGTCTTGTTTATTTCTGTGGATTTTAAATATCTGGTTTATAAAACATTGCATGCCATTTTGGAGAAGGCAATGGCAACCCACTCCGGTACTCTTGCCTGGCAAATTCCATGGATGGAGGAGACTGGTAGGCTCTAGTCCATGGGGTCGCTGAGTCAGACACGACTGAGCGACTTCACTTTCACTTTTCACTTTCATGCATTGGAGACGGAAATGGCAACCCACTCCAGTGTTCTTGCCTGGAGAATCCCAGGGACAGAGGAGCCTGGTGGGCTGCCGTCTGTGGGGTCGCACAGAGTCGGACACGACTGAAGCGACTTAGCAGCAGCAGCAGAAACATGCCATTTTAGTACACAAAAGGGTATATAAATTTAAACAAAATTCCCTGGGACAGCCATAGATGGAATTTCACTATGCTTCAAGGAGTGCTATTAGCTGACAGACTCTAGCTTTTAATCTCTTCATACATTTTTATCCTCCATTCTTGAAATCCCTTATCTACACTGTGATAGTTTTTGTCATCTTGTCTAGGCTATTGTATCAAACAGTAGTTTAAATGTTGCTGTGAAAGTATTTTGCAGTGGAGGTTAGTATCTATAATCAGATGTCTTTAAGTAAAGGACATGACCTTTCATAGTGAGCTTGGGCATCATCCAATCAGGCTGAAGCCTCAAAGGGTAAAAAGTAAGATTTCCCAGGGAAGTCCCTCCCCAGTGTTACAGCCTGATTTCATGGATTTCCAAACTAATTGGAAATCTGCTCACAGACAGATTTTATACATGCCAGATGCCGCAACACTGTAATATATAATTATATTTAATATATTTTATAGTCTTTAAATATATATTTATCTTCCTAGTTTTTTCTATGGAGAACACTAAATGATATATTAGAACACTAAAAAACATGTGTTTAACTTGTTCTCCTTTTTGTAAGGAAAGATGCGAACAGAAATGTTGATTTTCATGTAATATTACAGATACTTGTGGTTTGAAAATATATTTGGCTCTCAAAATTACATTGTTACATTGAGCCTTGAAATTCTCTGTCTGTATAAGACTTTCTAAGAGGAGTACTTGAAAAATATAGGAATACAGACCAAAAGCTCCTGCAAAGGTGTGGGTCGGCCTGCTGTGGGGACAGGCACACAGGCAGCAACAGTTCTGAGAGGTCTGTGTTGATGTAAGTCCTCTTGGAATTTGCCCATAGCCCTACCACAGAGCCTATAGTCTCCATGTGTGGGTCACCTCAGGCC
Source organism: Cervus canadensis (assembly GCF_019320065.1). NCBI lineage: Eukaryota > Metazoa > Chordata > Mammalia > Artiodactyla > Cervidae > Cervus > Cervus canadensis. The sequence continues at coordinate 38,810,572 of NC_057399.1, forward strand.
AAACAACAAACAGGGAGGGACCACAGCCCCAACCAACAGCAGACAATTGGATTAAAGTTTTACTGAGCATGGTCCTGCCCACTCAAGTAAGATTCAGTTTTTCCAACAGCCAGTCATTCCTATCAGGAAGCTTGCACAAGCCTCTTAACATCATTCATCAGAGGGCAGACAGAAGAAGCGAGAACTACAATCCCATACACTTCAGAAAAAACCACAATTACAGAAAGCTAACCAAAATGATCACGCGGGTCACAGTCTTGTATAACTCAATGAGGCTATGAGTCATGCTGTGCAGGGCCACCCAAGACAGATGGGTTCTGATGGAGAGTTCTGACAAAATGTGGCCCACTGGAGAAGGGAATGGTAAACTGCTGCAGGATTTTTGCCTTGAGAAACCCATGAAAAATACAAAAGGGCAAAAAGATATGACACCAGAATATGAGCTCCCCCAGACCAGTAGCCATGCAGTATGCTACTGGGGAAGAGCAGAGAAATAGTTACAGAAAGAATGAAAAACCTGGGCCAAAGCAGAGAAGATGCTCAATTGTGGATGTGACTGGTGTTAACATAAAGTCTGTTGCTGTAAAGAACAAAACTTCATAGGAACCTGGAATGTTAGGTCCATGAATCAAGGTAAACTGGACATGGTCAAGCAGGAGAAGGTGAGTGAATATCGACATTTTAGAAATTAGTGAATTAAAGTGACAGGAATGGGAGAATTTAATTCAGATGACCATTATATATACTACTGTGGGCAAGAAACCCTTAGAAAAAATGGAGTAGCCCTCACAGTCAACAAAAGAGTCTGAAATGCAGTACTTAGGTGCAATCTCAAAAAAGACAGAGATCTTGTTTTGTTTCCAAGGCAAGCCATTCAACATCACGGTAGTCCAATCTTACTCAAACCACTAATGCTGAAGAAGCTGAAGTTGAGCAGTTATCTGAAGACCGACAAGAACTTCTAGAATTAACAAGGAAAAGGAAAAAAAAAAAGATGTATTTTTCATCATGAGAGATTGGAATGCAAAAGCAGGAAGTCAAGAGATACTAGAGTACCAGGCAAGTTTGGCCTTAGAGTACAAAATGAAACAAGGCAAAGACTAATGTAGTATTGTCAAGAGAACACACGGATCATAGCAAACACCCTCTTCCAAGAATGCAAGAGATGACTCTACACATAGACATCACCAGATGGTCAACACCAAAATCAGTTTGATTATATTCTTTGCAGCTGAATATGGAGAAGCAATATACAGTCAGCAAAAATAAGACCTGGTTGTGGAAGGACCTGACAAAAGCAGAAGAGATTAATGAGAGGTGGCAAGAATGCACAGAAGGACTATATGAAAAAGGTCTTAATGACTCATATAATCACTGTGGTGTAGTCACTGGCATAGAACTAGACATCCTGGAGTGTGAAATTAAGTGAGCCTTTGGAGACATGACTACAAACAACCTAGTGGAAGTGACGGAACTCCAGCTGAGCTATTTAAAACCCTAAATGACTGTGCTGTTAAACTGTTCACTCAATATCTCAGGACATTTGGAAAACTCAGCAGTAGCTACAGGACTGAAAACGCTCAATTTTCATTCCAACCCAAGGAATGGGTTGGAATTTCAAGAAAGGCATTGCCAAAGAGTGCTCAAACTACTGCACAATTGCATTCATTTCTCGTGCTAGCAAAGTAATGCTCAAAATCCTTCCAGGTAGGTTCAGAAGTGCATAAACCAATAACTTTCAGATGTGCATATGGGGTTTAGAAGAGGTAAAGAAACCGGAGGTCAAATCACCAACATCCATTGGATCAAAGAGAAAGCAAGGGAATTCCAGAAAAACATCTACTTATGCCTCATTGACTATGCTAAAGCCTTTCACTGTTTGGGTCACAATAAACTTGGGAAATTCTTAAAGAGATGGGAAAAGCAGACCACCTCACCTGTCTCCTGAGAAACTCGTATGCAGATCAAGAAGCAACAGTTAGAACATGGAACATTTCTAACAGTTCAGCAGTTAGAACATGGAGCAATGCTCTTGCTGCGGCTAAGTAGCTTCAGTCGTGTCCGACTCTGTGTGACCCCATAGATGGCAGCCCACCAGGTTCCTCTTTCCCTGGGATTCTCCAGGCAAGAATACTGGAGTGGGTTGCCATTTCCTTCTCCAATGCATGCATGCAGGGTAAGTTGCTTCAGTTGTATCCAACTCTGTGTGACCCTATGGACAGCAGCCCACCAGGCTCCTCTGTCCACAGGATTCTCTAGGCAAGAATATTGGAGTGGATTGCCATTTCCTTCTCCACATGGAACAATGAACTGGTTGAAAATTGGGAAGGGAGAATGTTAAGGCTGTATATTGTCACCCTGCTTATTAACATCATGTGAAATGCTGGGCTGGATGACTCACAACCTGGAGTCGAGATTTCTGGGAGAAATATCAGCAACCTCAGATATGCAGATGACACCAACCTTATGGCAGAAAGTGAAGAGGAACATAAAGAGCCTCTTGATGAGGATGAAAGAAGAGTGTTAAAAAGCTGGCTTAAAATTCAACATTCAAGAAACTAAGATCATGGCATCTGGTCCCATCACTTTATGGCAAATAGAAGAAGAAAACGTGGAAACAGAGAAAGACTTTATGTTCTTGGGCTCCAATATCACTGCAGAGGTGACTGCAGCCATGAAATTAAAAGATGTTTGCTCCTTGGAAGAAAAGCTATAACAAACTAGACAGTGTATTATAAAGCAGAAACATCAATTTGCTGACAAAATTCCATATAGTCAAAGCTATGGTTTTTCCAGTAAAAACCACAAAAACCAACCATGTGAGAGTTGTGTCATAAAGAAGCCTGTGTGCTGGAGAATTGATGCTTTCAAACTGTGACACTGGAGAAGACTCTTGAGAGTTCCTTGGACCACAAGGATATCAGACCAGTCAATCCTAAAGGAAATTAACCCTGAATACTCATTGGAAGGATGAAGCTGAAGCTGAAGCTGAAGCCCCAGTACTCTGGCCATCTGATTGAGGAGCCAACTCATTCGGAAAGACCCTGATGGTGGGAAAGATTGAGGGCAGGAGGGAAAGGGAATGACAGAGGATGAGAGGGTTGAATGGCATCACTGACTCGATGGGCATGAGTCTGAGCAATTCTGTGAGATAGTGAAGGGCAGGGCTGCTCATATGCTGCAGTCCATGGGGTTGAAAAGAGTCAAACACAACTTAGTGACTGAACAACAATGATGAGAAACTAATCTTAAAAACCTCTATATAACAGTGTATATATTTCCCTTAGGTTATCCCAGTTTCATATTTGTTATTCTTTCTTTTACTGTTAAATTTTCAGCATTGGTATACCAAACATATTCTCATGTTCCTTCATGTTAAGATTCCAAATTGGAAATTACTATTGTTTTAATCAAGAATCTCCTCAAGTGTCATGTCTCTTGACTCATCATGTCAAGATTTGTCATATTAACATTTCACTATGTAATTCAAACTCCATTGAATCATAGTTTCCTCTCTGGATGTTTAACAGGGTGCATGGAGCACAGAAGAGTGAGATATTCACATCTTCATTTTGGTTTGTGTTCTTAATGAGACTGGCAGCAATGTTCTACTATTTAAAGTGACAACTAAATTGATCTTCAAAGAGTAAATGAAGATTAAACACCAAAGTCAACATAACATATGGTAAAGAAAATATGGTACAGGTTTACTCTAGTGCAGAAAATCTTTGAAATGGAAACAAAACTGTAAGTGAAATTTTGTAACACAAGGAGTGAGGTTCGTAATATTAGAAAACTCTGAAGCAAAGGTTGCTTTCTGGAAAATTGCCATGTATAGGCTGAAATGTAGCGGAATTCAGCTTAAAGTTGATCATAATCAGTTCAGCTTCATGGTGGGGGTAGGGTGGATAGAGTTTTATTTCTGCTATAAAGTGTGTGTGTTGGGGAGAGTAAAAGCAGTCAAACAAAACAGGCAAGATAATTGGGAGTTTAAATGAGAGGTAAGTAAATGTCATCTCAAATATAGTTTTATGGGTAAAACATTAAGATTGCCTGTGTGCTAAGAATTAACCACTCTTGGGATGCTCAAGCCCTGCAAATTTCAAACAAAGTACTAGTCTTTGACCAGCTCCTGTGGGATTAACTCTGAACACTTGGAAAAGGTCTGGTCAGACAAGAATGTCTTTGTATACCTGAAACCTTACACCACATCATATAGTTTATGCTGAATAATGTTATTTAGAGGGTACATCTATTTTTGTTTACATGGGCCCCTGGTTCAAACTATATCAGTTTGACCTCTGTGGAGTTTGGGTCTGGAGACTTAGTATCTAAGGTCAGTTGTATGAGCACTCCAAGACTCCATCAATGATCTCCAACAACAATCCTGGATTCAAGGGCTTGAGTGAGCTTTCCTGGTTGGAAAAACTTTCTATTAATAATGTTCACTCACACTATTGCTGAGAGAAGAAAGCACTGTCCACTGGAAGAAGACAGTGGAAGCCCTGCCTGGTTTCTCCTGCACTTCACCCTATGAAACCTTTATTTAAAATGTTTTTAATCTGCATCCCTTTGCTATGATAAAAAATAACTCTGAGAAAAACAGCTCTTCTTCAATTTTCTGAGTTCTAGAAAATTGTGGAACCCACAGACTCCTGAAATATTGCCTCAATGTCACTATGATATCATAACATGGAGGAGAAAAAAGAAAAAAGAATTAAGCATTCCACTTTTATGAGGATAATCTATTATGCATGAGTTACTATATAAAAAACTGTGTCAGTTGTAGCCAGAAAAATTAACATCTTCTAGATAAAACAACAAAGTAGTACATAGTATAGGCCACTCAGAACTAGAGTTTACTATTTAGCTATTTCTGAATAAATAAATAAAATTCAGATCCAGAGGGGTCCTTCTTGATTCTATTGGTAACCTTAATTATAAGCTTAATTATATAGAATTGTTCAGTTCAGTTCAGTTCAGTTGCTTAGTCGTATCCGACTCTTTGTGACCCCATGAATCGCAGCACGCCAGGCCTCCCTGTCCATCACCAACTCCTGGAGTTTACTCAAACTCACGTCCATGGAGTCAGTGATTCCATCCAGCCATCTCATCCTCCGTCATCCCCTTTTTCTCCTGTGCCAAAGCCCTCCCAGCATCAGGGTCTTTTCCACTGAGTCAACTCTTCGCATCAGGTGGCCAAAGTATTGGAGTTTCAGCTTCAGCATCAGTCCTTCCAGTGAACACCCAGGACTGATCTCCTTCAGGATGGACTGGTTGGATCTCCTTGCAGTCCAAGGGACTCTCAAGAGTCTTCTCC
>NC_057399.1:38815991-38843966 GCF_019320065.1 Cervus canadensis
AAAACCACAATTACAGAAAGCTAACCAAAATGATCACGCGGGTCACAGTCTTGTATAACTCAATGAGGCTATGAGTCATGCTGTGCAGGGCCACCCAAGACAGATGGGTTCTGATGGAGAGTTCTGACAAAATGTGGCCCACTGGAGAAGGGAATGGTAAACTGCTGCAGGATTTTTGCCTTGAGAAACCCATGAAAAATACAAAAGGGCAAAAAGATATGACACCAGAATATGAGCTCCCCCAGACCAGTAGCCATGCAGTATGCTACTGGGGAAGAGCAGAGAAATAGTTACAGAAAGAATGAAAAACCTGGGCCAAAGCAGAGAAGATGCTCAATTGTGGATGTGACTGGTGTTAACATAAAGTCTGTTGCTGTAAAGAACAAAACTTCATAGGAACCTGGAATGTTAGGTCCATGAATCAAGGTAAACTGGACATGGTCAAGCAGGAGAAGGTGAGTGAATATCGACATTTTAGAAATTAGTGAATTAAAGTGACAGGAATGGGAGAATTTAATTCAGATGACCATTATATATACTACTGTGGGCAAGAAACCCTTAGAAAAAATGGAGTAGCCCTCACAGTCAACAAAAGAGTCTGAAATGCAGTACTTAGGTGCAATCTCAAAAAAGACAGAGATCTTGTTTTGTTTCCAAGGCAAGCCATTCAACATCACGGTAGTCCAATCTTACTCAAACCACTAATGCTGAAGAAGCTGAAGTTGAGCAGTTATCTGAAGACCGACAAGAACTTCTAGAATTAACAAGGAAAAGGAAAAAAAAAAAGATGTATTTTTCATCATGAGAGATTGGAATGCAAAAGCAGGAAGTCAAGAGATACTAGAGTACCAGGCAAGTTTGGCCTTAGAGTACAAAATGAAACAAGGCAAAGACTAATGTAGTATTGTCAAGAGAACACACGGATCATAGCAAACACCCTCTTCCAAGAATGCAAGAGATGACTCTACACATAGACATCACCAGATGGTCAACACCAAAATCAGTTTGATTATATTCTTTGCAGCTGAATATGGAGAAGCAATATACAGTCAGCAAAAATAAGACCTGGTTGTGGAAGGACCTGACAAAAGCAGAAGAGATTAATGAGAGGTGGCAAGAATGCACAGAAGGACTATATGAAAAAGGTCTTAATGACTCATATAATCACTGTGGTGTAGTCACTGGCATAGAACTAGACATCCTGGAGTGTGAAATTAAGTGAGCCTTTGGAGACATGACTACAAACAACCTAGTGGAAGTGACGGAACTCCAGCTGAGCTATTTAAAACCCTAAATGACTGTGCTGTTAAACTGTTCACTCAATATCTCAGGACATTTGGAAAACTCAGCAGTAGCTACAGGACTGAAAACGCTCAATTTTCATTCCAACCCAAGGAATGGGTTGGAATTTCAAGAAAGGCATTGCCAAAGAGTGCTCAAACTACTGCACAATTGCATTCATTTCTCGTGCTAGCAAAGTAATGCTCAAAATCCTTCCAGGTAGGTTCAGAAGTGCATAAACCAATAACTTTCAGATGTGCATATGGGGTTTAGAAGAGGTAAAGAAACCGGAGGTCAAATCACCAACATCCATTGGATCAAAGAGAAAGCAAGGGAATTCCAGAAAAACATCTACTTATGCCTCATTGACTATGCTAAAGCCTTTCACTGTTTGGGTCACAATAAACTTGGGAAATTCTTAAAGAGATGGGAAAAGCAGACCACCTCACCTGTCTCCTGAGAAACTCGTATGCAGATCAAGAAGCAACAGTTAGAACATGGAACATTTCTAACAGTTCAGCAGTTAGAACATGGAGCAATGCTCTTGCTGCGGCTAAGTAGCTTCAGTCGTGTCCGACTCTGTGTGACCCCATAGATGGCAGCCCACCAGGTTCCTCTTTCCCTGGGATTCTCCAGGCAAGAATACTGGAGTGGGTTGCCATTTCCTTCTCCAATGCATGCATGCAGGGTAAGTTGCTTCAGTTGTATCCAACTCTGTGTGACCCTATGGACAGCAGCCCACCAGGCTCCTCTGTCCACAGGATTCTCTAGGCAAGAATATTGGAGTGGATTGCCATTTCCTTCTCCACATGGAACAATGAACTGGTTGAAAATTGGGAAGGGAGAATGTTAAGGCTGTATATTGTCACCCTGCTTATTAACATCATGTGAAATGCTGGGCTGGATGACTCACAACCTGGAGTCGAGATTTCTGGGAGAAATATCAGCAACCTCAGATATGCAGATGACACCAACCTTATGGCAGAAAGTGAAGAGGAACATAAAGAGCCTCTTGATGAGGATGAAAGAAGAGTGTTAAAAAGCTGGCTTAAAATTCAACATTCAAGAAACTAAGATCATGGCATCTGGTCCCATCACTTTATGGCAAATAGAAGAAGAAAACGTGGAAACAGAGAAAGACTTTATGTTCTTGGGCTCCAATATCACTGCAGAGGTGACTGCAGCCATGAAATTAAAAGATGTTTGCTCCTTGGAAGAAAAGCTATAACAAACTAGACAGTGTATTATAAAGCAGAAACATCAATTTGCTGACAAAATTCCATATAGTCAAAGCTATGGTTTTTCCAGTAAAAACCACAAAAACCAACCATGTGAGAGTTGTGTCATAAAGAAGCCTGTGTGCTGGAGAATTGATGCTTTCAAACTGTGACACTGGAGAAGACTCTTGAGAGTTCCTTGGACCACAAGGATATCAGACCAGTCAATCCTAAAGGAAATTAACCCTGAATACTCATTGGAAGGATGAAGCTGAAGCTGAAGCTGAAGCCCCAGTACTCTGGCCATCTGATTGAGGAGCCAACTCATTCGGAAAGACCCTGATGGTGGGAAAGATTGAGGGCAGGAGGGAAAGGGAATGACAGAGGATGAGAGGGTTGAATGGCATCACTGACTCGATGGGCATGAGTCTGAGCAATTCTGTGAGATAGTGAAGGGCAGGGCTGCTCATATGCTGCAGTCCATGGGGTTGAAAAGAGTCAAACACAACTTAGTGACTGAACAACAATGATGAGAAACTAATCTTAAAAACCTCTATATAACAGTGTATATATTTCCCTTAGGTTATCCCAGTTTCATATTTGTTATTCTTTCTTTTACTGTTAAATTTTCAGCATTGGTATACCAAACATATTCTCATGTTCCTTCATGTTAAGATTCCAAATTGGAAATTACTATTGTTTTAATCAAGAATCTCCTCAAGTGTCATGTCTCTTGACTCATCATGTCAAGATTTGTCATATTAACATTTCACTATGTAATTCAAACTCCATTGAATCATAGTTTCCTCTCTGGATGTTTAACAGGGTGCATGGAGCACAGAAGAGTGAGATATTCACATCTTCATTTTGGTTTGTGTTCTTAATGAGACTGGCAGCAATGTTCTACTATTTAAAGTGACAACTAAATTGATCTTCAAAGAGTAAATGAAGATTAAACACCAAAGTCAACATAACATATGGTAAAGAAAATATGGTACAGGTTTACTCTAGTGCAGAAAATCTTTGAAATGGAAACAAAACTGTAAGTGAAATTTTGTAACACAAGGAGTGAGGTTCGTAATATTAGAAAACTCTGAAGCAAAGGTTGCTTTCTGGAAAATTGCCATGTATAGGCTGAAATGTAGCGGAATTCAGCTTAAAGTTGATCATAATCAGTTCAGCTTCATGGTGGGGGTAGGGTGGATAGAGTTTTATTTCTGCTATAAAGTGTGTGTGTTGGGGAGAGTAAAAGCAGTCAAACAAAACAGGCAAGATAATTGGGAGTTTAAATGAGAGGTAAGTAAATGTCATCTCAAATATAGTTTTATGGGTAAAACATTAAGATTGCCTGTGTGCTAAGAATTAACCACTCTTGGGATGCTCAAGCCCTGCAAATTTCAAACAAAGTACTAGTCTTTGACCAGCTCCTGTGGGATTAACTCTGAACACTTGGAAAAGGTCTGGTCAGACAAGAATGTCTTTGTATACCTGAAACCTTACACCACATCATATAGTTTATGCTAAATAATGTTATTTAGAGGGTACATCTATTTTTGTTTACATGGGCCCCTGGTTCAAACTATATCAGTTTGACCTCTGTGGAGTTTGGGTCTGGAGACTTAGTATCTAAGGTCAGTTGTATGAGCACTCCAAGACTCCATCAATGATCTCCAACAACAATCCTGGATTCAAGGGCTTGAGTGAGCTTTCCTGGTTGGAAAAACTTTCTATTAATAATGTTCACTCACACTATTGCTGAGAGAAGAAAGCACTGTCCACTGGAAGAAGACAGTGGAAGCCCTGCCTGGTTTCTCCTGCACTTCACCCTATGAAACCTTTATTTAAAATGTTTTTAATCTGCATCCCTTTGCTATGATAAAAAATAACTCTGAGAAAAACAGCTCTTCTTCAATTTTCTGAGTTCTAGAAAATTGTGGAACCCACAGACTCCTGAAATATTGCCTCAATGTCACTATGATATCATAACATGGAGGAGAAAAAAGAAAAAAGAATTAAGCATTCCACTTTTATGAGGATAATCTATTATGCATGAGTTACTATATAAAAAACTGTGTCAGTTGTAGCCAGAAAAATTAACATCTTCTAGATAAAACAACAAAGTAGTACATAGTATAGGCCACTCAGAACTAGAGTTTACTATTTAGCTATTTCTGAATAAATAAATAAAATTCAGATCCAGAGGGGTCCTTCTTGATTCTATTGGTAACCTTAATTATAAGCTTAATTATATAGAATTGTTCAGTTCAGTTCAGTTCAGTTGCTTAGTCGTATCCGACTCTTTGTGACCCCATGAATCGCAGCACGCCAGGCCTCCCTGTCCATCACCAACTCCTGGAGTTTACTCAAACTCACGTCCATGGAGTCAGTGATTCCATCCAGCCATCTCATCCTCCGTCATCCCCTTTTTCTCCTGTGCCCAAGCCCTCCCAGCATCAGGGTCTTTTCAAATGAGTCAGCTCTTCGCATCAGGTGGCCAAAGTATTGGAGTTTCAGCTTCAGCATCAGTCCTTCCAGTGAACACCCAGGACTGATCTCCTTCAGGATGGACTGGTTGGATCTCCTTGCAGTCCAAGGGACTCTCAAGAGTCTTCTCCAACACCACAGTTCAAAAGCATCAATTCTTAGGTGTTCAGCTTTCTTCACAGTCCAACTCTCACATCCATACATGACCACTGGAAAAACCATAGCCTTGACTAGATGGACCTTTGTTAGCAAAGTAATGTCTCTGCTTTTTAATATGCCTTCTAGGTTGGTCATAACTTTCCTTCCAAGGAGTAAGTGTCTTTTAATTTCATGGCTGCAGTCACCATCTGCAGGGATTTTGGAGCCCCCCCAAAATAAAGTCTGACACTGCTTTCACTGTTTCCCCATCTATTTTCCATGAAGTGATGGGACCGGATGCCATGATCTTCGTTTTCTGAATGTTAAGCTTTAAGCCAAATTTTTCACTCTCCTCTTTCTCTTTCATCAAGTGGCTTTTTAGCTCCTTTTCACTTTCTGCCATAAGGGTGGTGTCATCTGCATATCTGAGGTCATTGATAATTCTCCTGGCAATCTTGATTCCAGCTTGTGCTTCTTCCAGCCCAGTGTTTCTCATGATGTACTCTGCATACAAGTTAAATAAGCAGGGTGACAATATACAGCCTTGATGTACTCCTTTTCCTATTTGGAACCAGTCTGTTGTTCCATGTCCAGTTCTAACTGTTGCTTCCTGACCTGCATATAGGTTTCTCAAGAGGAGGTCAGGTGGTCTGGTATGCCCATCTCTTTCAGAATTCTCCACAGTTTATTGTGATCCACACACTCAAAGTCTTTGGCATAGTCAATAAAGCAGAAATAGATGTTTTTCTGGAACTCTCTTGCTTTTTTGATAATCCAGTAGATGTTGGCAATTAGAATATACAATTGTATAAATTATTATATAAAATCATGTAAATGTATGATTCTTGAAATTATTTTCATGTTACACAACATGTACAGAGCATGAAAATTTGCAAAATTACTTTTTTCCTTTTTGTTCCCCCTTTTCTCCACTTTCATTTTTGTTCCATTTTGTTGTTCAATTTTTCTTCTTGTATAAGTTCCACTTTGAAATGATGGAACCTCAATTGTAATTGCAATATCTTGATGGTTAGAGCAGTGACAGAGCCTACTAAACTGTTTTAACATGGAAAAAGTATACTTCTGGGGACTAGGTGTAGAGGTACTTCTTAAAACAATCTCTCTGTGCTTATTCTTTATTATCTCTTTTACCTGAATGATACTATTAAGTTATTCTTTCTATGTTCAGCATTCTTTTGGATCTTTCTAAACAGTTAAGTTATTTTTATAGAGAAGTTGAAGGTCAGGGAATCCTGACATGCTGCAATCCATGGGGTCACAAAGAGTCAGACATGACTGAACAACAACAAATGACTCCTTGCATTTGAGTCCCTTCTTTTGTATTCATTTCTTCTTGAGAAAGGGACTTCCCTGGTGGCTCAGATGGTAAAGTGTCTCCCTACAATGTGAGAGACCCGGGTTCGATCCCTGGGTCAGGAAAATCCTCTGGAGAAGGAAATAGCAACCCACTCCAGTACTCTTGCCTGGAAAATCACATGAATGGAGGAGCCTGGTAGTCTACAATCCATGGGGTCACAAAGAGTTGGACACAACTGAGTGGCTAAACTTTCACTTTCACTTGAGAAAGTGCATGTTTCAATGGTACTTCCAAAGATTCTAATCAGAAACTTTCACAACTTATAACTAGATATAATTTTCAATAATTCTTTTACAGTTTAAAGTATTTTTGATTGTCTTCTGTTGTCTATATTTATTGATGAGAAGACTACTGACTTGAATAGTCCTTTCTTGCTATTTTTAAATAAATTTTTCTTTCAATTCTATTTTAACTTTAATATGCCTCAGTGAAGATTGATGTTGTTTATGCTTTGTAGAACTAATTGTCTTCTGTATTAAGATCTCACTTCTTCAGTCTTAGAACTTTCTGATATTAATCTCTCTCATTTACTGTCTTATTTTTTCAGAATTGTTGGTGGATGTGTTTTGAGAGTTGTTATATCCCATCTATTTGAAATTTTCTATCTATTTTACTTTCTGTGTTGCTTTCTGTGTAGGTAATCTCAGATGTAAAATTCACTTCCAATTATTCATAAATATTTAAAATAGTTCCTAAATAATCCCAAGTATTCCTGATGTTTTTCTAAGTATTAACGGCAATGTGGGAGTTTATGTTTTAATTTCATTGAGTATATTTTGAGTATTAATTCTACTTTTTAAGAATACTTGAGATATTTTTCTATCCTTTTTCTCTCTTTATTAAGTACTTTAAACAAGACTATTAAGCATATAAAGCTTACTTTTAATATAATCTGTAATGTTCAGTTCTTTGTGTTTGCATATGTGTGTGTGTGTGTGTGTGTGTGTGTGTGTGTATGTGTGATTCTAACTCATTTTTGTGATGTCTTATTTCCCCAAATACTATTTTGTTTAAGAGTTATATCCTCTTCAGTGAGGATTTTTCCTATGGTAATGTAGCATATCGTAGGTGACAAAAATATCCCTGTAAATAAAATCTTTGTTCCTGCTAAGGCCATAAGAGTTTTCCTAGTTCTGAGATCACTGTGAAGGTTGATTTCTCAATTTATGTCCCTGTATACCACATTAGCATTATTAATTGACTTTCTTCAAAAGCATGGTGCAGTATTCAGTTTCCACATTGACATTGCAGAGTTTTATTCTATTCAAGGGTCTATGTAGGCCACCATTATCCTTTACACTTCCACTTGACAATCAGCAGATATTTTCACTTATGCATCAGTCTTTTATAACTTTCAAATAGCTACTGTTGTCTCAGTTGTTACACTTTTCATAAGTATTAAAACCTAGACTTGCTCTCCTAAAGATATCTGGGGCATAAATTCTCAAAGTGTGGTCTGGGATCTCTGAGTGCCCTGAGATCTTTTCAGAGGGCCTGGGAGATCAAAACAATATTCACTGGGGAGGGAGGTGGGAGTGATGTTCAAGTGGGAGGGGATATAGGTAAACCTATGGCTAATTCATGTTGATGTTTGGTAGAAAACAGCATAATATTGTAAAGCAATTCTCCTTCAATTAAAAATAAATAAATTAGAGGAACTACAATTTTTTAAAATATTCATTTATTCTCTCAGGAGTGTCAAGTTTCTAAATGACCTGTGATACCTAAAGAAATTGAATGATAAGGCAGATAGGGGAACATCATTGTAATCTATTAATGTACACAGGAGAGAAATGTGCAAATCCTATAAAACAATGCAGATCTTCTTTAAAAAAATTACTGTTTTGAAAAATATATTTATAAGAAATAAAATATTATGTTAACTGATGAATTAATTACTGCTTTTTAAAATAGCATATATATTTTAAAATTATCAGTTTTAATTTCTAAAGAATGATATCAATCTATTAATGTAATGTAATAAATAAACATAAAGATCTTTATTAATTTTTAAGGGTAAATGGTTTTAAGACCAAGTGTTGGAGAACCACTGTTCTGGGACATTAAATCTTTCCTATTAAGGATTGTCTTTTCCTTTTGTTCAGTCTCTAAGTCATGTCTGACTCTTTGAGATCCCATGAACTGCAGCATGCCAGGCTCCCCTGTCCTTAGGAATTTCCCAGAGCTTGCTCAAATTCATGTCCATTGAGACAGTGATGCTATCTAACCATCTCATCCTCTGCCACCCACTACTCCTTTTGCCTTCAATATTCCCAACACCAGAATCTTTTCCAATGAGTCGACTCTTCGCATCAGGTGGCCAAAATACTGGAGCTTCAGCTTCATCATCAGTCCTTTTAATGAATATGCAAGGTTGACTTCCCTTAGGATCAACTTTTTTGATCTCCTTGCAGTCCAAGGGACTCTCAAGAGTCTTCTACAGCACAACAGATTGAGAGCATCAGTTCTTTGGTGCTCAGCTCTCTTTACGGTCCAACTCTAACATCCATACACAACTACTAGAAAAACCATAGCTTTGACTATATGGAGCTTTGTTGAAAAAATGATGTCTCTGCTTTATAATATGCTGTCTAGGTTTTTCATAGCTTTCCATACAAGGATCAAGCCTCCCCAAGTCAAGCATTCTCAATGGCTAAATTGCAAAGTGCTGGACTGGATGAAGCACAAGCTGGAATCAAGATTGCCAGGAGAAACATCAGTAACCTCAGATATGCAGATTATACCACCCCATGGCAGAAAGTGAAAAGGAACTAAAAAGCCACTTGATGAAAATGAAAGAGGAGACTGAAAAAGTTGGCTAAATTTCATGGCTGCAGTCACCATCTACAGTAATTTTGGAGCCCCAGAAAAGAAAATCTGCCACTGTTTCCACTTTTTTCCCCCTTTTATTTGCCATGAAGTTATGGGAACAGATGCCATGATCTCAGTTTTGTTTTATTTTGTTTTGTTTTATAATGTTGAGTTTTAAGTCAACTTTTGCTCCTCTTTCACACTCATGAAGAGGTTCTTTAGATACTCTTCACTTTCTGCCATTAAAGTGCTTTCCTCTGCATATATGAAGTTGTTAATATTTCTCCCAAACATCTTGATTCTAGCTTGTAATTCATCCAGCCTGGCATTTTTCATGATGTACTCTGCATTCTAAGTTAAATAATCAGGGTGACAATATACAGCCTTGTCATACTCCTTTCCCAATTTTGAACCAGTCTGTTGTTCCATGTCTGGTTCTAACTGTTGCTTCTTGATTTGAATACAGATTTCTCAGGAGTCAGGTAAGTTGTCTGGTATTCTCATCTATTTAAGAATTTTCCACAGTTTGTTGTAATCCACACAGTCAAAGGCTTTATTGTAATCAGGGAACAGAAATAGATAATTTTTTTCTGGAATTCCCTTGCTTTCTCTTTGCTAACATGTGAGATGAGTGCAATTGTGCAGTAGTTTGAAAATTCTTTGGCATTGCCTTTCCTTGGGATTGGAATAAAAACTGACCTTTTCCAGTCCTGTGGCCACTGCTGGGTTTTCCAA
The DNA here is from genome assembly GCF_019320065.1 of Cervus canadensis. Taxonomy (NCBI): domain Eukaryota; kingdom Metazoa; phylum Chordata; class Mammalia; order Artiodactyla; family Cervidae; genus Cervus; species Cervus canadensis. The sequence goes on from NC_057399.1 coordinate 38,826,036, forward strand.
ATTTGCTGGCATATTGAGTCCAGCCTTTTCACAACATCATCTTTTAGGATCTGAAATAACTCAACTGGAATTCCACCACCTCCACTAGCTTTGTTTGTAGTAATGCTTTCTAAGGTCCACTTGACTTTGCATTCCAGGATGTTTGCCTCTGGGTGAGTGATCACACCATCATGGTTATCTGAGTCATACAGATCTCTTTCCTACAGTTCTTCTGTGTATTCTTGCCACCTCTTCTTAATATCTTCTGCTTCTCTTAGGTCCACACTATTTCTGTCCTTTATTGTGCCCATCTTTGCATGAAATATTTCCTTGGTATCTCAGATTTTCTTGAAAAGATCTCCAGTCTTTCCCATTCTATTGTTTTCCTCTATTTCTTTGCACTGATCACTGAGGAAGGCTTTCATATCTCTCTTTGCTATTCTTTGGAATTCTGCATTCAGCTAGGTATATCTTTCCTTTTCTCCTTTTCCTTTTACTTGTCTTCTTTTCTCAGCTAGTTTAAGGCCTCCTCAGATAACCGTTTTGTCTCTTTGTATTTCTTTTTCTTGGGGATGGTCTTGATCACTGCCTCCTGTACAATGTTACAAACCTCTGTCCATAGTTCTTTAGGCACTCTATCAGATCTAATCCCTTGAATCTTTTGTCACTTCCACTGTATAATGTTAAGGGATTTAATTTAGGTCATACCTGAATGATCTAGTGGTTTTCCCTACTTTTTTCAATGTAAGTCTGAATTTTGCACTATGAAGTTCATGATCTGAGCCATGCTGACTATATAGGCTTCTCCATCTTCAGCTGCAAAGAATGCAATCAGTCTGATTTTGGCACTGACCGTCTGGTGATATCCATGTGTAGAGTCATCTCTTGAGTTGTTGGAAGAGAGTGTTTGCTATGACCAGTTCATTCTCTTGGAAAAACTCTATTAGCCTTTGCCCTGCTTCACTTTGTACTTCAAAGTCAAACTTGCCTGTTACTGCAGGTATTACTTGTTACTCCAGGAAGTACTTGACTTCCTACTTTTGCATTCCAGTCTGCTATGATGAAAAGGACATCTTTTTTTTGGTGTTAGTTCTAGCATGTGAGAACTCATCTCAGACACTAGCAGAGTAATGCTCAAAATTCTCCAAGCTAGGCTTCAACAGTACATGAACCTAAGAACTTCCTGATTTTAGTAAAGGCAGAGGAACCAGAAATCAAATTGCCAACATCTATTGATTCATAGGAAAAGCAAGAGAATTCCAGAAAAACATCTACTTCTGCTTCATTGACTACATTAAAGCCTTTGACTGTGTGGATCACAACAAACTGTGGAAAATTCTTAACACCAGACCACCTTACCTGCCTCCTGAGAAATCATATGCAAGTCAAGAAGCAGCAGTTAGAATTGGACATGGAACAAAGGTCTAGCTTCAAATTGGGAAAGGAGTACATCAAGGTTGAGTATTGTCACCCTGCTTATTTAACTTATATGCAGAGCACATCATGCAAAATGCCAGGCGGGATGAAGTACAAGCTAGAATCAAGATTTCCGGGAGAAATATCAATAACCTCAGATATGCAGATGACACCACCCTTATGGCAGAAAGCAAAGAGAAACTAAAGAGCCTCTTGATGAAAATGAAAGAAGAGAGTGAAAAAGCTGGCTTAAAACTCAACATTCAAAACCTAAGATCATGGCATCTGGTCCCATCACTTCATGGCAAATAGATGGGGAAACAATGGAAGCAGTGACAGATTATTTTCTGTCACTCCCTGCAGATGGTGACTGCAGCCATGAAATTTAAAGACACTTACTCCTTGGAAGAAAGGCTGTGACCAACCTAGACAACATATTAAAAAGCAGAGACATTAGTTTGCCGACAAAGATCCATCTAGTCAAAGCTAAGGTTTTTTGAGTAGTCATATATGGATGTGAGAGTTGGACCATTAAGAAAGCTTCACACCAAAAAATTGATACTTTTGAACTGTGGTGTTGGAACAGACTCTTGAGAGTCCCTTGAACTGCAAGGAGATCAAACCAGTCAATCCTAAAGGAAATCAACCCTGAGTATCCATTGGAAGGACTGATGCTGAAGCTGAAACTAGTACTTTGGCCACCTGATGCAAGGAAATGACTCATTGGAAAAGATCCTGATGCTGGGAAAGATTGAAGATAGGAGGAAAAGGGGACGACAGAGGAATAGATGGTTGGATGGCATCCCTGACTGATGGACATGAATTTGAAAAAGCTCCAAGAGATGGTGATGGACAAGGAAGCCTGGCTTACTGCAGTCCATGGCTTCACAAATAGTCGGACACAACTGAGCCACCGAACTGAACTTTCTTTGTCTATGATTCAATGAATATTGGCAATTTGATCTCTGATTCCTATGCATCTTTAAGATATACCCAGCTTGTACATCTGAATGTTCTCTTCACATACTGCTAAAGCCTATCTTGAAGAATTTTGAGTACTACCTTGCTAGCATGTGAAATAAGCACAATTATATGGTAGTCTGAACATTCTTTGGCATTGCCTTTCTTTGAGACTGGAACTAAACTGACCTTTCCTTTCTGTGACCTCTGCTAAGTTTTCCAAATTTGCTGTTATATTGAGTGCAGCCCTTTAACAGCATCATATTTTAGGATTTGAAATGGTTCAGTTGAAATCTCATCCACTAACTTTATTCATAGTGATGCTTCCTAAGGCCCTCTTGAATTCACATTCCAGGATGTCTGGCTTTAAGTGAGGGACCACAACATCATGTTTATCTGGGTCAGTAAGATCTTTTTTGTACAGTTCTTCTCTGTATTCTTGCTACCTCTTCTTAATCTCTTCTGCTTCTGATATGTCCTTACTTTTTCTGTCCTTTATCATGCCCATCCTTACATGAAATGTTCCCTTGATACCTCCAGTTTTCTTGAAGAGATCTCTAGTCTTTCCCATTCTATTGGTTTCTTCTATTTCTTTGCATTGTTTGCTTAAGAAGGCTTTCTTATCTCTTATCTGTCTTTATCTCTCTTTGCTATTCTCTGATACAATGCATTCATTAGGATATATTGTTCCCTTGCTCCCTTTCCTTTCACTTCTCTTCTTTCCTTTGCTAGTTGTAAAGCCCCCATATACAATCACTTTGCATTTTGCACTTCTTTTTCTTTGAGATGGTTTCAGTCTCTTCCTCTTGCACCTCCGTCCATACTTCTTCAAGCATTCCATCTATGAAATCTATTCCTTTGAATCTATTTGTCACCTCTACTGTATAATCATAAGGGGTTTGATTTTGATCACACCTGAGTGACCTAGTGGTTTACCCTACTTTCTTTGATTTAAGCCTGAATTTTGCAGTAAGGAGCTCATGATCTAAGTCACAGTCAACTCCAGTTCTGGTTTTTGCTGACTATAGATTTTCCACATCTTAAGCTGCAAAGAATATAATCAGTCTGATTTCTGTATTGGCCATCTGGTTGATATCTATGTGTAGAGTCATCTCATGGGTTGTTGGAAAATGATATTTACCAAATCCAGTGTGTTCTCTTACAAAACTCTGTTAGCCTTTGCCCTGCTTCATTTTATACTCCAAGGTCAAATTTCCCTATTACTTCAGGTATCTCTTGACTTACCTCTTTTGCCTTCCAATCCCCTGTGATGGAAAGGACATTTTTTGGGAGGTGAGTTCTAAAAGGTATTATAGTTCTCATAGAATGCACCAGTTTCATCTTCTTTGACATCAGTGTTTGGGGCACATTACCTGGATTACTGAGATGTTGAATGTTTTGCCTGGGAAGCAAACAGAGATCATTCTGTCATTTTTGAGGTTGCACCCAAGTACTGCATTTTGGACTCTTGTTGCCTATGGAAGTTACTCCATTTCTTCTAAGGAAATTTTGCCCACAGTAGTAGATATAATGGTCATCTGAGTTAAATTTGCCCATTCGCATTCATTTTAGTTCACTGATTCCTAACATGTTGAAGCTTGTCCATATCCAGTTCAACTTGATTATGGATCTAACATGCCATATGTTACATAGGTTCCTATGTAATTTTGTTCTTTACAGAATTGGACTTTACCTTCACCACCTAGAAACATATACAACTTAGTGTCATTTCCACTGTGAATGACCTCTTCATTCTTTCTGGAGCTTTTAGTAATTGCCCCTCACTCTTCCTCTGTAGTACACTGAACACCTTCTGACCTGGGGGGCTCATATTTTGGTGTCATATCTTTTTGCATTTTCTTACTGTTCAAGGGGTTCTTGTAGCAAGAATACTGGAGTGATTTCCTATTTCCTCCTCCAGTGGATTGCATCTTGTCAGAACTTGGACAAATGTGATGATAGTTGTGATAGAAATATAAAGTAAACTTAAAAGTTTTGCGGTAAAATCTTTCAATATAGAATTTTCGTATTTCAAATGTTATGTATAATATGTAATATGTATCATATAATGTATATTATATTATATACTATATTATTCTTTCAAGATTGACTAGCTACCATTGCCAGACTTCAGTTACAATCACCAGTCCCCCACTGCTGTGAAGAACAATGAAATACAAATGATTTCAGTTAGATGCAGTCACTCCATGCTCATTTGGAAAAAGCTAAAATTTCATATTTAAGAAGTTTTATCAAGGTGTTTATTAAATTTCCAAACTATATTATATTGTATTTTGCTTTGAATGTAGGAAAATAAAATGTTACTCTGATTTTTATAATCACATAGCTAGAATCGATAAGAAGCTTTGTATAAATTGTCTGTAGCATTATTATATTAGAATCTCACATTTACAATGAATTCATTTAAAAATGTATTTTTTATTTTAAATTGAGTAGAACTGATTTGGCATCTGGCATTCAATTAAAGACAGACTTACGTTAAAAATAAAAGATATTTTGTATTGGACACATTTGCTTACTATCTTGTCTTATCTGGCACTTGAAGATAGCTCTCAAAGAATATGGTTAATTACAGTGCTTTATTTTACACACATAATTCTAAGATTTTAAAAAAAATGCTTAGGTTCTTGAGATTATTTTTTTTTTTTAGATCTCCAATTTCTCAAGTATTTTGAAAAACGTGTTTCCAAGTTATGTTACATCCTTTGACATATTACTAAAATAAAAGTTATAAGAGGTACTTGATTCTTACTTCAAAATGGTATAGTTCCTAGTAGCATTATTTAAATAAAAAATGTAATAGCAATCAAATTAGTAAGATTATCTGGAAATATTAGTTATATATCTGACTTTTTAGGATCCTGAAATGCAACTATGTATTTAATCTTTATTATTGCATTTCTTGAAGTTCTTCCAGAACAATCCCCTTGACAAAAAGAAAACACAAAATTGAAGGGGATGTGGAAAACTTTATTTTTTACTAACAGATGATTCACTTATAATCATTTTCTTTAAAAAAAAAACTAATGAAAGTTTTACCTTTTATCTTCTAAAAAAAAATCTTATGCATATCTGTAGCAAATGGCTTAAAGCCGAACCACAGAGTGAAATTTTCATGTTCATGTATAGAATGAGTTAGCTTTAAAAAAATAAATGTAAATCATTAGGTATAATTTCCAACTTCTAGCAAATTTTATCACTCACAATCTATTATTAATTATCATTAGTCTGTAATGATAACTCTTTCTTCAGACTATGTAGAAAGAACACAGTTTATTCTGTGCCAAACACTTTGTGTGATATATTGAGACAACTCAGAGAATAATCAATAAACTGAATTCTCTCCCTTCCTTCTTTTTGGTTTCCAACGACAAAAAAAGGTATAGAAAATTCTAATGATAGCTTTCAAATTAGCCAGATTATCATTAATACCAAGAAAATGAAAAAAAAAAAAAAAGATACTTGGGTATGATAATTGAAGCAAAATAGAATATATATTTGCAACCTTTAAAGAGATAAATTTTTTAAAAATGTTTTACTGCAGTATGTTTGAATGGATATTGTTTTCTAAATGGCTGTAATGAGTCACATGAGTGATGGTAACATATTTTTGGGGGCGCCAATAAGCACCCTTTTGTGGTTTTTTGAGCACATTTTATTCTCACACTAAATAAATATTTAAACAAATAGTAAAGAGGTTTAAAAAAAAGGTCATTCAGGCACAGTCATCCCTTGGTATCTGCAGGGGATTTGTTCCAGGACCCAAATCCACAGATGCTCAAGTTCTTTAAATAAAGGATGCATTTTTTGCATACAACCCACACACATCCTCCCATCTACTTTGAAATCATCTTTTGATTATTATAATACCTAATACAATGTAAATACTATGTAAATCATTTTAAATATCATGTAAATGCTATGTAAAAAGTTGCTGGAGCATGGCAAATTCAAGTATTAACTTTGGGGAATTTCTGGAATTGTTTCTCCAAATAGTTTCTATGCAAGTTTGGTTGAATCTGAGGATGTGGAACCCACAAATATGGAGGACCAAATGTGAAAGTGTTCTCGGACAGTATTATCCTCAGGGATCTGCATTTAGAGATAGACCACTAGTACTAAAAGCCAAAAATAACCAATTTTGCAAGAGTTCACATGTTGTCTCCATACACCTTATACATATGCATAATTTTCTTAGTCTTGGCTCTGGCCCTGAAATATATGCTCAAAACTAAACTGTTTAAGACATCCTTATTAATTACCAATATAATCAATTTTATCTTACTAAGCACAGAGAAGCTAAAGATAAAAAACATTTCTCAGTCTAATTACTTTTAGAAATAAAGGATTATCAACTAATATTGTCAAAATAATAAATTAAAATTATGACATCTTTTTAAAATAATAGATGTATCCATTTTCATTTACATTTCCTAGTAAACATTGAACTTTTATTGCAAATAATATACAACAATGTTATTACCAAATACAAAGTATTAAAAGTATTAAAAGCTTAAGACTATACCATCTTCTTACTGGATATCTCCTGTGATCTTTTTTTAAACATCAATTTGTACTATTTTAAAGTGTAAAATTTGATGTGTTGATAAACATATACCCACAGCAAAATTGAAAGAGAAAATTTCCACAACAGGAATATATATATATATATATTTGCATTATTATAAGTCAGTCACTCCCTACACCTTTGGTACAGAGCTCATGTGGCCTCAGCATGCAATGACTCAGAGCGGGGCTTGGTTTCCCAGCCAGAGATTGGGCTGGATCACAGTGGTGAATGCACCAGATCCTGAGCAGTAGACCAGTGGTCAGTGACAAGAGCCCTGGCACTTCAGCTTTGCAGAAAAAAATTCCCACAAAGATGAAAAGCAGTGAAATAAGTATTTATTAACAGAAAATGAGTATAGTACATATGACTAGGCACAGGGCAGACTCGGGGAAAGAGAGAAAGTCATTGAGTCATGCCCTTATGGGAAGTTTGATTTACTTTTATGGGACATTTCTTCTGGGTTTCCTTTGGTCAATCATTTTGATTTGTCTGGCTCAAAGTCCTTATTTGGTATATATCAGGATCCTCCTATGTGTGTGCATGCATCTCTTAGCCAAAATGAATTTTACCAAAATGGAGTATGGGTAGGAAACATTCCTTGACATAACTGCCCCTTTGACTTGCAAGGAGCCTTTCTGCACACATGTGGTTTGGGAGATCTCCTGACTTCAAGAATAAGTAATAGGTGGTCTGGGAAGGAGCCAGCCTCCTCCCTTTATTGTCCTGCTATTCCCATCCACAGGGAATGAATCTCCAATCACTTTACCCTGGGGAAGGGGCATCTGCCTCCTGCCTTAGTACCAGATAATCAGTGTATTCCTCTCTGTCTCTGCATATTATTCTGCATTATCTAGAATTTTATGTAAATTGTATGTACATTTTGGTATCTAGCTTCTTTGTAATTATCTGAGGTAATAATTTTGAAATCTATCAATGTTGTTGTCATTAGTTCCTTCTTCAGTTCAGTTCAGTCACTCAGTCATGTCCGACTCTTTGCGACCCCATGAACTTCAGCACTCCAGGCCTCCCTGTCCATCACCAACACCTGGAGTCCACCCAAACCCATATCCATTGAGTCAGTGATGCCATCCAACCATCTCATCCTCTGTTGTCCCCTTCTCCTCCTGTCCTCAATCTTTCCCAGCATCAGGGTCTTTTCCACTGAGTCAACTCTTCGCATCAGGTGGCCAAAGTATTGGAGTTTCAGCTTCAGCATCAGTCCTTCCAATGAACACCCAGGACTGATCTCCTTTAGGATGGACTGGTTGGATCTCCTTGCAGTCCAAGGCACTCTCAAGAGTCTTCTCCAACACCACAGTTCAAAAGCATCAATTCTTTGGTGTTCAGCTTTCTTCACAGTCCAACTCTCACATCCATACATGACCACTGGAAAAACCATAGCCTTGACTAGATGGACCTTTGTTGGCAAAGTAATGTCTCTGCTTTTTAATATGCCTTCTAGGTTGGTCATAACTTTCCTTCCAAGGAGTAAGTGTCTTTTAATTTCATGGCTGCAGTCACCATCTGCAGTGATTTTGGAGCCCCCAAAAATAAAGTCTGACACTGTTTCCACTGTTTCCCCATCTATTTGCCATGAAGTGACGGGACCAGATGCATTACATGAGGATATCACGTTTGTTTATCAATTTCCTTATTGAAAGGTATTTGAGTTGTTTATAGTTTTTGGCTTTTGGAATTAATGCTGCTGTAAAGTTTCTTGTGAATTTTTTCTATGGCCTTGTGTTTTCATATCTCTTGGTAAAGATCAAGCTCTTTTGACTAGTGCATATTGAAATTCATAAGAGAATACCAGTGTTATCCAGTGTTTGTATAATTTAAATTCTCTTTTAGCAGTGCATGAGATTTGCTCTTGCTCTACATTCTAATGCCTTCTTAGGTATTTATGTGAAGTCTCCAAAATTTTGCTGATATTATATTTGTTATCCTATTAATGAGTTACAAAAGTTCTTTATGTATGATACTTAAGGATTATTTACCAGATGTATGTATCCAAATAATTTTTCTCATTTGGTGCTATTTTTTCATTTTTGTACATGTGTTTTAAAGTACAAATAAATAATCTATTATTATTTTTAGTTGTATGTGCAACTGTGTAGTGTTTGAGAAATCTTTGCCCATAAGTGAGATACAGAGTTTGTGTTATTTTCTTCTAGATGTGTCACAGTTATAATATGAATGTTAGGTCAATGCTTATGTATGGTGAGATGTGTGTCCCCATTAACTTGGCAACTTTACTGAAGATTGGTGTTTTACATGTTAATCTATGGCTATTTCCATTGTTCTATTTTTCTATAGCTCCAAAAATACTATGACTACTGCTACTGCTACTACATTTTTATTTATGCATTCTAATCCATCCATTTTCTTTCATTTTCATAAAATAGCTTTGGACATACTAGAGCATCTCCATTTATTTTAAATTTTAGGATAAAATTGTCCATATCTCAGAAAAGATGACTGGAATTTGTTATTAGAGATTTCATTGGAATAGCTGATTTTATTTAGTATCTTTCTGTTTTAGAAATAAAATTAGCATTTAGCTTAATGGTGGTAGATGGTATTTTATTTGGAGAGTCAAATTATTGTATAGACATATATGTAGTTATAACTGAATAGAGGCTAAATAGAAATCAGTAGTGTATAAGGCTCAGGTGAATGGAATGTTTTTTATTTGTATGCAGATAATGAGACATTTACAAGAAGGCACCATATTTAACAAATAGCTATTTTTAATTTGAAAAAATCAGAAAGTACCAAATGTTTATAAAATTACATTAAATTTTTTCTTGATATTCATACATAATATTTAGCTTGCTGGGTTTTTATTCATACAATGTTTTATGAGACAACAATTTCTATTTACTATTTTTCCTTCAATTAGAAAAAGGAGAAAAATTTCTTTTACGTATAAACAACACTGAAGAGTTAATTTACACCGAATTAGGTATTTTTCTATCTTAATAGCTATTGAAAAGTTGCTTTCATAATGCTAAGGTACAAATTACAGGAAATCATTTAGTATAATTTGTAGAAAATTATGAAGTAAAAGCCAATAATGGGGATAAATTCACCCTGTGTTTGTTTTTGAATGTATTTTATCAGATGAATAATTCTTTTGTTCCAGGAGTGAGAATTAATTTGGCCTACCATATTTCAGTTATTGGTGGTGGTGGTGGTTTAGTCACTAAGCCATGTCCGAGTCTTGCGACTCCATGACCCTCGCCTGCTGCACTCCTCTGTCCATGGAATTCTCCAGGCAAGAATTCTGAAGTGAATTGCCATTTCCTTCTCCAACTTTAATTATTACCTGAGTTAAAACTAAATAAGATATTTCTGAACACTCTGTTATATTTATACTATGTCATTTGATTTTGGATATTTTTTTGGCTTAACCTCATGTCATTTCATTGATCTAAGGTCATCAAGAAAAGAAGTCATAAGAGAGGACAATGCAAGTAAACATTAACATAAAAAAAGCCACATGACTACTACCTCTTCCAAAGGAATTCATCCAAAATACTAGTTTAAAATTGAGTTGTTAATGGTATAATTAATTTTTCCAAGAGGTTTGGTAAGTCTAACTCAAAAAAGACAGCCTTGTAATCATTTGTAAACTGAATTATATAGTCTTTGATGCATGAATGATCATCTCCATAAATCTTAGAATAAGTTAATAAGGATTCCTATTACATAAACTTCTCTGTCTCTGGTTTCTGCATTTGACTGACTTTTCATTATTGTCTTAGAAGTATAATGATTGCTTCCTTTCAATTCTCATTAAGCATGACATATTAACCATTTGCAACATCTTCAAGTTTACTTAATGGTATTTTATGTGTAGGTTGAAATCAACTGTGATTACCACAGCACTCATTTTTGAGAACCAGCAAACCCATTGCAAATTTGGTTATTTCACCTCTATTTAGGTTCATATCCTTTAGTATTTTTAGTGTGTATGTGTAATAGACTTCAACTATCATGAATATTTCTACTTAACACTGGAATTTTAATATATATTTTTTTCTAAAAACAAATATATACTTTATCATTATCGTGTTTTAGTCCAGTATTCTTAGCAGTTTTAAGCAAATTAATCAGAATTTGGGATATTATTTTGGAAAATAGATGAACACCAGATTGGTCAATTTGTTCAAGTTTTATTGAATTCAACTGGTTTCAGTTCATAACATCATGTCTCCTCTCAGTCTGCCTTGTTTTTGTAAATCCAAATCCTTTGATATTCATTCTCTACAGATATTAAATCTCAAGTCTTCTGCTGAAAGGGCAATTACCTGGTTGCTCAGGCTGGTGCAGGCTTCCTAAACTTACTTAACATAGTGTTTAAATAGTCCTGTTTTCAGTTTCATTAACACGGTTTCCTTCCTAGACATCTGAATCCTAGATTCACTGAATATCTGGAGTTCCTCTAACAAAATTATTGCTTTCCCTCTTTCATTACATAAAATTCAGCCTTGTCTGCTCTCACGAATTTTTTTCTTTTAACATTTGTCCTTCAATTCCCCAGCCTCAGATTTTGTTGACATCTTTGTGTTCTCTTTGTCAGTATGCATGTACATGTATTATTGTGAATTTTACCTAATTTAACTAGAGTTCAGAGGGAGCATAAGCATGCATATGTCTCAAATGATGTTTTGGTTTTTTATTTTAAAGTATGATAACACTTGACCTGAGGTGTATCCTCTTAACAAAATTTTAGTTGCCCAATGTAGTGTTTTAACTATAGAAAACAATGTTATACAGTATATACAATGTATACAATGTATACAATGTTATACAACTTATTCATCTTGTGTAACTGAAACTTTATGCCTATTAAATAGCAACTCTCACCCTTCCATCTAGCCCCTAGCAACCACCATTCTATTCTCTGATTCTAGGAGTTTGACTATCGCTAAGTACCTTATGTAAGTGGAATCATGCAATATTTGCCCTTCTGTGATGGGCTTATTTCGCTTAGCATAATGTCCCTCAAGTTTATCCATATAGTTGCATATGGCAATGTTTCCTTATTTTTTTAAGGCTGAATAATTCCTTTGTATGTCTATACTATATTTATTTAACCAATTCATCCATGGTAGATGTTAGTTGTTTCCACATCTTAGCTATTGTGAATAATGCTGTAATAAACATGGGAATGCAGATATTCTACAGAAATCAGCTTTAAATTACTTTGGATTATACCCAGAAGTGGGATTGCTGGATGATATAGTAATCTATTTTTAACTTTTAGAAGAATATTTACAGTATTTATTCTCTAGTGGCCGCAACATTTTATATCCCCACCAATGTTTTATAAGGATTTCGATTTCTCTACATCCTTCTCAACACTTCTCTTTTAAAATGTTTAATATCTCTTTGCTGTTTTGATCTACATTTCCCTAATGATTACTTAAGCTAAGCATCTTTTCACATATATTTTGGCCATTTGCATGTCTTCTTTGGAGAAATTTCTATTCAAGTACTTTTTTTAATCAGGATATTTGCTTCTTTTCTGCTGTTGAGTTATAATGGCTCCTTACATATTTTGGATGTTATCCCCTTAGCATATATGTAATATGCAAATATTTTCTCCCCTTCTGTAGACTGCCTCTCATTTGTTGTTCCTTTCCTTTGCCATGTAGAAAATTTTTCATGAACTCCAACTTGTATATTGTTGGTTTTTGTATCTTGTGTTTTTGGGGTCACATACAGAAAATTATTATGTAGACCAATGTTGTAAAGATAGTCCCCTATGTTTTATTCTAACAGTTTCGGACATTACATTTAAATCTTTATTCCATTTTGAGTTGACTTTGTGTATTGTTATGGTAAGGGTTTATTTCATTATTTTGCTTGTGAATATCCAGGTTTCAAAACATCAGATGGGGAGACTATCCTTTCCCCATTCACCATCGCATCAAAAAGAATAAAATACAGGTGGATAAACTTAAGAATGAGCATAAAGACATGCACTGAAAACTACATACCATTAATGGGAAAAAAATGAAGGAAGATACAAATAAGTGGAAAGATTTTTACTATTCATGAATTGAAAGGATTAATATTATTAAAATGTTCATACTACCAAAACTATCTATAGATCCAATGTAATTTTTATCAGTACCGCAATGACATTTTTGCAGAATAGGAAAATCAATCCTAAAATTTTTATGATATCATAAGAAACAAAAGTAAACAAAGCAATCTTAAGCAAATTAAAGCTGGAGGCATCACACTTCCTTATTTAAAAATATATTACAAAGCTACAGTAATTAAAACAAATTAGTACTGGCATAAAGACAGGCATAAAGACTAATGGAATAGAATAGAGAGCCCAGAAACAAGCATATAGGGCCACCTGGTTTTCAATAAGGGTGTTAAAAAGTGTGTCTTTTTTTTCCCTCTTCTTGCTTTAGTCTCTATACATTTGTGGAAACCTATAAATTAATATCTTAAATGACTGTTACATGTCCGATTTTTTTTCACTTTTATTTTACTTTTCATGTTTTGTTGTTGTTGTTCAGTCCTTCAGTCATGTCTAACTCTTTTAGATCCCATGGACTACAGCATGCCAGGCTTCCCTGTCATTCACTAGTTCCTGGAGTCTCCCCAAACTCAGGTCCACTGAGTCAGTGATGCCATCTCACCATCTCATCTCCTGTTACCTGCTTTTCCTCCTGCCCTCAATCTTTGCCAGCATCAGGGTATTTTACAATGAGTTGGCTCTAGAGCTAGTAACACAAGAACATGTAACACAGGTGGCCAAAGTCTTGGAGCTTTAGCTTTAGCATCAGTCCTTCCAATGAATATTTAGGGTTGATTTCTTTTAGGATTGACTGATCTAATCTCCTTGCTGTCCAGGGGACTCTCAAGAGTTCTTATCTAGCATCACAGTTCAAAAGTATCAGTTCTTTGGTGCTTAGCCTTCTTTATGGTCCAACTCCCACATCCATACATAACTACTGGAAAAACAATAGCTTTGACCATATGAACCTTTATCAACAAAGCAATGTCTCTTCTTTTTAACATGCTGTCTGTATTTGTCATAGATTTCCTTCCAAGGAGCAAGTGTCTTTTAATCTCATGGCTACAGTCAACTTCCACAGTGATGTTGGAGGCAAGAAAATAAAGTCTGTCACTGTTTCCATTTGTTCCCCATCTATTTGCCATGAATTGATGGGACCTGATGCCATGATCTTAGTTTTTTGAATGTTGAGTTTTAAGCCAGCTTTTCCACTCTTCTCTTTTACCTTCATCAAGAGGCTTTTTAGTTCCTCTTCTCTTTCTGCTGTTACATAGTGTCATCTGCATGCTGGGAGGTTATAAATATTTCTCCCAGCAATCTTGATTTCAGCTTGTACTTCATCCAGCCTGGTGTTTCCCATGATGTATTCTGCATATCAATTAAATAAGCAGGATGACAATATACAGCCTAGATACACTTATTTCCCAAGTTTCAACCAATTGATTGTTCTCTGTCCAGTTCTTCATGCTGCTTCATGACATGCATACAGGCTTCCAGGAGGCAGGGAAGGTTGTCTGGTATTCCCATCTTTTAAAGAGTTTTCCACAGTTTGTTGTGATCCACACAAAGGCATTAGCATAGTCAATGAAGCATAAGTAGATGTGCTGTTTTTTGTTTTTGTTTTTTTTTCTTCTTCTGAAATTCCCTTTATTTTTCTATGATCCAATTGATGTTGGCAATTTCAGTCCTGGTTCCTTTGCCTTTTCTAAATCCAGCTTGTACATCTGAACATTCTTGGTACACGTACTGCTGAAATCTTGAAGGATTTTGAACATTACGTGATAGCAAGTGAAATGACTGCAATTGTGCGGTGGCTTGAACATTCATTGGCATTGCCCTTCTTTGGGATTAGAATGAAAACTGACCTTTTCCAGTCCTGTGGCCACTGCTGAGTTTTCCAAATTTGCTGGCATATTGAGGGCAGCACTTTAACACCAACATCTTTTAAGATTTGAAATGGCTCAACTGGAATTCCATCACCTCAACTAGCTTTGTTCATAGCAATGCTTCCTAAGACCAACCTGACTTCACACCCTGGATATCTGTCTCTATGTGAGTGGTCACACCATTGTGGTTATCTGGGTCATTAAGACCTTTTTTGTACCTTTTTCTGTGTGTTCTTGCCACCTCTTCTTAGTATTTTCTGCTTCTGTTTGGTCCAGAATATTTCTGTCCTTTATTGTGCTCATCCTTGCATGAAATGTTCCCTTGGTATCTCTAGTTTTCTTGAAGAGATCTCCAGTCTTTCCCATTCTATTGTTTTCCTCCATTTCTTTGCTTTGTTCACTTAAGAATGCTTTCTTATCTCTCCTTGCCATTCTTTGGAACTATGCATTGAGATGGGTGTATCTTTCCTTTTTTCCTATTCCTTTTGTTTGTCTTCTTTTCACAGCTATTTGAAAAGCCTCCTCAGATAACCATTTTGCCTTGCTGCATTTCTTATTCTTGCAGATGTTTTTGGTCACCTCCTCCTGTACAATGTTGCAAAACTCTGTCCATAGTTCTTCAGGCACAATGTTTACCAGATTTATCCCTTGAATTTATTTGTCATTTCCACTGTATAATTGTAAGGAATTTGATTTAGATCATTCCTGAATGGTCTAGTGATTGTTCTTACTTTCTTCAATTTAAGTCTGAATTTGGTAATAAAGAGCTCATGATCTGAGCCACATTCAGCTTCAGGTCTTGTTTTTGCTGATTGTATAGAGCTCCTCCATCTTTGGCTGCAAATAATATAATCAATCTGATTTCAGTATTTACCATCTGGTGGTGCCCATGTATACAGTCATCTCTTGTGTTGTTGGAAGAGGGTGTTTGCTATGACCAGTGAGTTCTCTTAGCAAAACTCTATTGACCTTTTTGTACCCCAAGATTAAACTTGTGGTCATTTTGTATCCCAAGGTTAAACATGCCTTGTTACTCTGGGTGTCTCTAGGTGTGACTTCCTGCTCTTGCTTTCTCGTCCCCTTGATGCTTAGGACACCTTTTGTTTGTGTTTGTTTGTTCTATAAATTTTATAAATCTTCATAGAACCATTCAACTTCAGCTTGTTTGGCATTAATGTTTGACATAGACTTGGATTACTGTGATGTTGAATCATTTGCCTTGGAAATGAACTGGGATCCTTCTGTTGTTTTTGAGATTGCACCCATGTACTGCATTTCAGATTCTATTGTTGACTATGAGGGCTACTGCACTTCTTCTAAAGAATTCTTCCCCACAGTAATAGATACAATGATCATCTGAATTTAATCCAACCTTTCCCATCCAGTTTAGTTCACTGATTCCTAAAATGTCGATGTTCACTCTTGCCATTTCCTTTTTGACCACTAGGAATTTACCTTGATTCATGGACCTAACATTCCAGGTTCCTATGCAATATAGTTTTTTATAGCATTGAACTTTACTTTCACCACCAGACATATCCACAACTGGGTGCCCTTTCCACTTTCTTTGACATTTATTTTAGTTTTCATAACTTTTAAAACAAGTTATATGGCTATATTTGCACATATCAGCCACATCTATCCTCAAATATACTGCTAATATGATAGGAACAAAACCAAAATGCAATTTTTATTTCCTTTTTAAATATATGTAATGAATTTCATTTACATATATAATAAGTATCAGTCTTCTGTCCATATGTAGTAAATAACACCAGATGAGGTTATACTTAATCTGGTGTCTATATTTCTGTCAAGCATTTTCTGCTACCAGCTTCCTTGTTTTCGCAATTTACTTTGCCATATTAGACAATTTTCTATTCCCTGAACATCTAGAATACCCTTTCCTTTGAGCTTATTACACACTCATATTTCATAATTCACCTGGAATATAGTTTCTACTGTTTTCTTTGATTTCCCACAAGTAAAGCCATTCAGCTCACTCTTTTCTACCATGTTCTTCATTTGTGTGTAGCCTTACTTATAGTATTTATGGGCAATAACATTTATTTGTTTGCCTCACTTTCTACTAAACTGTGAATATTTATGTTCCCAAGTCTTAACAATATTTACATTTCAAAATACAACAGTATTTGGTGAATGAAAGTAAATAAGAGATTTATGATGCCTCATTGATAGCGCTCAAAGGCTAAATAAAATTGCTGGATTAGTGTCATTTCCTTGGTCTCTGAGAATGAATAATACCCAGCCTGTTTCAGTTTTAGAAATACAATAGTCAAATATGTGTGTATGTAGTGTTGTATACATATACATATGTTATTTTAAAAAGCTTTACTTGGTTAAAATATTTAAGAAATTCTTTCCTTAAATAATTCTATTTTGTAACTTCAAGTTTATGTTAAATATTTTGTTAGACAAAAAATTCCAGATTTATGATCATCTTCTTTATTAAATAAATCATATATCTCTATTTGTTTATATATACATGTATGTATATATAAACAAATTCATCATGTACTCTCACACCTAAAATACCTTCTACATCAACTTTTTTTTTTTTTTTTTAAATTTTTTTATTAGTTGGAGGCTAATTGCTTCACAACATTTCAGTGGGTTTTGTCATACATTGATATGAATCAGCCATAGATTTACACTTATTCCCCATCCCGATCCCCCCTCCCACCTTCCTCTCCACCCGATTCCTCTGGGTCTTCCCAGTGCACCAGGCCCGAGCACTTGTCTCGTGCATCCCACCTGGGCTGGTGATCTGTTTCACCATAGATAGTATACATGCTGTTCTTTTGAAACATCCCACCCTCACCTTCTCCCACAGAGTTCCAAAGTCTGTTCTGTATTTCTGTGTCTCTTTTTCTGTTTTGCATATAGGGTTATCGTTACCATCTTTCTAAATTCCATATATATGTGTTACTATGCTGTAATGTTCTTTATTCTTTCTGGCTTACTTCACTCTGTATAATGGGCTCCAGTTTCATCCATCTCATTAGAACTGATTCAAATGAATTCTTATTTGA